>NC_089314.1:11195164-11237664 GCF_036669915.1 Pocillopora verrucosa
CATGACCTCTTTTCCCTTAATTAACATTTGGTTTTTTGTGCTCTACGTTGCCATTTGCTAGATCTGCGCCTTTTTTCTCGGGCCTTTCTTTTCCCAGTGATTTCCTCTTCTTTGGAGCTGATTTTTCCGGCACGTTTCCTATGCAAGAGATTATGATCTGTCACATTTCAAAGTTTGAACGTACAGAGACAAAAACTAACTGTTCTGAGAACTATTGGTATGAAATGGAAAACTGCAAAAGAAAAACAGGTTACAATTCTTAGACGACAAAGTTGATCAGAATGTCCTTTTTCCTTTGCAGGCTGGGATTTGCCATAGGTAGTTGGGTTGTTGTGACCAGCGCATTCTGGATTCTCAATCCTATCGTAGGTGCCGTTATTGGTGTAGTTCTTGCAGTCTTCGTCTTAAACATGTTGGTATTTGAGGAGAGCCACCACGAATTCACAGACGTCATCCTCGATAACATGATTACAGCGTTGATGGGAGCCGGCATTCTGCAAGTGACTTCCAGAGGAGAGCTCGTTTTTACTAACCACGACGGTCATGAGATCTTATTAGATTATGAGCAACCCACCGTTGTTGATGAAGATTAAAATAACTTTAAGGTTTGCTGTAAAACAAACCGATGAGTGAATATGTCACATTTCCAAGCACATTTCAATGTCCTTTTTATTTTTCGGTGCAAGAATATCGAGAGTAAGCAGGTAAATTTACGACAAGCGTTTAAAACATGTGGCTAAAACTTGAGCCTCAACGGTCGAGTTAAACTGACGACAGCCAAGATTTCATCAACTAGATGTTTTACAAGTTAGACAGTCTTGTGTAACATAGTTTATGTCTCTTTCCCATGTTGTAAAGAAGTATAAAATTGCCTATCTCGATGTCTTGGTCGATTTCTAGGTGAACAGTTTAGCTTTGTTTGCAAGAGCGCTTCAATAAATAGAAACCAGACAAGTTTGTGCCGGGATAAATTTTGGCCTCACAAGATGGCCGAGTTGCTGTCTTAATCTTATATCTTGCGTAATCAGTTATTAGGGAGTTTTAATTTGTTAAGCTCTGGCAAAGGTGATGGAACGCTGAGAGAAGGCATTGAAGGCTCTCAACACAAATTAATATTGAGGAAGGAGGGAGGAGGGTCTCATTTAGTATGTGTCAGTTCTAAAGACAAATAGAACGAACTCGAGAAACATACCACGTCTTATACTGATGGTTGGAGTAACTTTCCGTCAAACTCGTGCCTCTTGCACTAAATAGTCTTTGTTGCTCAATCAATTTCGGATGCTATGACCCAGTCTCCCTTTAGTTTGACCCTTCAGAGCTCCCTGCCTTTCCTCGTTGAATCAGTATCTTAGTTAAAAATTAACAATATGCATTAGAAAATTAGGTAGGAGACATAAACTTTTTTGTTTGGAGGCAAATAAGTTTATTTGTACTGAAATGTGATTGGCCAAGACCAGCCAAATTTGAAATACTTACATGAAAATTACAGTTTCTGTGGTGTGCGAAATGATATTGTTTGTATTTTTGAAATAATGGCGAGAAGGTTTCCCAATTGTGACGCGAAAGAACTGCAAGAAAATAAGAAGGCAGAGACGAGAAGACAATTTACTGAAATGAGGTTTCAAGCTTAATACAGTTCTCGTGGAAAATAATTTTCCTCATATTCATGATTAATTGTCATCCGGTGAATAAATTCCTACCAACAATGTTCGGCAACTCTGAAGAACCAGAAGAGATAGATCCGGCTTTCTCTTAAGATTTCCAAATGGTACACAAGAGAGTGCTCCTTATTCCCACTTTTTTAAGAAAAGTGATTTTGTAGCCAGTAGTCTACATAAAGTTTTAAACTTAAAAACGATCAGTTTGGTTACTGTAGTTCATTTGAACGGGGAAAGGAAAACTGCCTTCCGATCGATCATTTCGTTACTTTCAAGTTTGCAATCAGCGATTCATTTTCTCTGACTCTAAGTAGGATACAGCTGCTTAATATAAAACAGCTTTCTTCGGCCCTTTTGAGTTTTAAGAATCTCTCAAATAAGATTTAAAAATTGTTAATACTCTGGCTGTCTACACAATTCTATGTGCGATTTGAGAAAAGATTACAGCCCATCTAAAGTAAGAAAAATTGCTTTAAACTGTCTTTCAGTTTAGTTAAGAATGAGACGCGATGTGTCTTCAAATAAAACTGCAGCATACTGAATTTGACTTTCAAAAATGGTATTTCTATCAACTCATATGTATAGCTATGCCACAGAACAAAGACAGCAAGTGGTTGGTGGAATTCACATTCCTTCGCAGCTTATATCTGACCATAAACGTAAGATTTCCTTCCTAAAAGTTTTGTTGTAATTATGTATTTGGACGGTCAGGTCTGTTCAGATTGCCTCTGAAAATGGCTGTGCCTTCACATCGTTCTTGTTGTCAATCAAATAAATATTTCCACTTCCCATGATTTCTTTGATCAAAGCATTTTTAAACCGGAGTGTTTATGCAGTGCTTTCTTGAAATATATTTTTCTTTCTTACGGTTGCACGACACAGCAAAGATTTAGTTATTATAACAGTATAACATCACACTGTTTGATAATAATGTCGAGCGACTATATTACTATTTGAGCGTGACAATCAAACCTGATTCTGACTTACCTATAACTGATAATGACTTACCTATTAAACATCGCTTACAAGGTGGCAAATGCTGAGTTGCTGCACAATTTATCATTTACTAAAAGTAACCAGTTCACTGATCACGACTGTGATGATTCTTTTAAGTTTATTTTCACGCTTGACCCTTATTGGGCTTCGTATCCAGCAGTTCAGCTTTAAGGGGGGGGGGGGGGCGGAAACAGAAGCCTGTAGGTCGTGCCAAAGGTAGGACAGAAAGTGGTGTACACACAAGAACTGAATGTTGTAAATCAGTTTTTCAATCAAGTTCTTGTGAATTATTGTCTCAAATTCTTCGCAATTTGTTGCTAGTTGTCGTCACTTAGTTGTATTAAGTATTAAAAAACGCATTTAAAACTGTTGGAGTTGTATCTATCGTACGGTTGGAGTTATCATACGTGTAAGGAAGAGAATTCTGTTTTCCGATAAAGTGATGACTCTTGCCTTTAATTACCAGTTCTGTAGACTTGCTCTGTCTCGCCAGTAGACAAGACGCACTACTCAAGAAAGGGGTAAAGCAGTGACGTATACTGGCTCACACTCTCTTTGGCCTGTACTTTTCACGTCTTCAGACAAGCTTACCAACAACCAGACAAATTAGTTGGTGTGTCAGTGCTAATTGGTGTTGATGGTAATTTCCTCCGTCTGCCCCACATCAAGGTAAAGACAAAAGTTCGAGAAGTGGTCATCAGGGGGCCTCTCTTTGCTGATGATGCTGTTCTTTGTGCCTCATCTACGGAGCAGCTTCAAGAATTTCTGGACTGTTTCTCCTAGTCATGCAAAGTTTTTGGTCTTACCATCGGCCTGAAGAAAACCGTCGTTATGTCGCAATCTGCACAGCCACACACTTTTAAAGTTGACAACACACCATTAGGTAATGTCAAACAAGTTTTCCTATCTGGGATCAACGATGCACTCAAACGTGTCTCGGGAGGACGAGATATCTATAAGACTTGGGAAAGCTTCTACAACTGATCGCGTATGGAAGAATACGCATCTCACCACTAAGACCAAAGTAAGGTATGAAGCCTGCAATTCGAGTATCTTACCATTTGGTGCTGAACGCTGGACCACATACAGATACCTCAGATGCCTCAGATCTCTCCTTGGAATCACATGGGAGGATAAGATGACAAATGAAGAACTGTTCCGAATCGCAAACTCTGGTCACTCTCTTCAAAACTGAAGCTGATAACACTCCGCTGAGCAGGACATGTCAACAGGATGCCAAAACATCACATTCCACACACTATACTGCACAGCGTCTTCAGAGAAGGGACCAGATCTGTAGGGCGACCTAAGCTCCGATTCAAAGACGTTCTTAAACGTGGACTCGTGATATGAATCTAGTGTGCTGGACAGAGACCTCAAAGCACCGTGATCAGTGGCGAGTCAGTATTCACAGAGGAACAAAGATAGATGAACTGATGAACCTGAAGAAACTCAAGAGCTGTCATCTTCGATGGGCGAAATAGATGACCTCATTCGGCATTGTCGGTAACGACAGACGCCTGCCTGAACTGAAGTGAACTGAGATGCAATCTAGCTGCCCTTGATAACCCCAGGCAGTCCGGAATTTACGCTCGAAGCATTGAAAGTCATGGACTTTAGAGGGTGTCCTCTCTTCAGAAAGAATTTGAGGAGAATGTGGCAAAGAAAAGCTCTGTCCCTAATCCTAAGCTTCTACCCCTAACTCAAAATGATGGAGATACCATTTTTTTTATGTTTTCTGAACTTAAGGCAGAGAGGATCGATTCTTGCTTGGGAAAAGCTGTGAGGCAAATGTTGCTAGAAGACATTAAATATGCCTAAGGACTATTTATTAATACTTCCAACAGTTGCACACACAAAAGCGCAGCTTGAAACAATCAAACCAGAAAACACTGCGTAGGATGGATTTTTTGGTATAGAAGCGAAGAAGTCCAGAAAGGATGGTAAGGCACTTGTAAGCATTCAGGAGATGAAAATCAGCAGCATGATAAAGGACGTTGAAGAGCATTTGCATTTTTGTAATTTCATGATGTCTTGTTCGCTTTTACCATATTTGATCCAGTTTAAGCGCCTGGAACCGATCAATCCGGTTTTAAAGTGCATGGAAAAGACGAGATGAAAGTGTTGGCTTCCCACTTCTTCCGTGCGGACGAAGGAGCAATTGGCAGATTACAATCGTAATGGAACCAAATGAAGTACGAGATCAGTGAGAACATCAAGGCAGCAATACCAGAAGAAGTGAGGAATAGTAAGACAAGCAACATCCTTGCATGGTACCTCTACCAGCTTATGAAGAGTAAAGTGAATTACCCGCTGATGTTTGGAATGCTGCTTTGGGTTGCTGAGGTTTCATTGACACTGCCAGTCAGCAATGCGTGACCAGAGAGGAAAGCAAGTGCAATGAAACTTGAAAAACCAGATGCAGAAGCTCCTTGCAGAATAATATGTAACCCTCCGGGATTTCAGGGAATAGGGTGAACGCACGCACGCGGTACACTAGCACGCTAAAACAAAAGAACGAGCTTTTAACACGTTAGCTGCGTGCAAATTACCTGCCTCATTAACTTGGCAGCCATTGTCTTGCTTCGCACGGTAGAAACAAAGGAACATGTTGAGATCTTACTCGTAACTTTGCACGATATAACACGGTGACCGTGCCAGTTTTATAACACGCCGGTTTCGCTCGGAAAGCTTCACTTTGCGCCGGCTAACTAGCGGTTATTTATTTTAAAAATGCCGCTTTGCATTGAGTGACGAACAGCGATCGTGGAGGAGACATGGAGCTGGAAAATAATTTAGTAGCGAAGTAAGCTGGGTTGCATAAGATAAGCTAGCATGTTAAGAAACAAAGGAGCTCAGCGTGTTAAAAAAAAATCAAGCGTGTTATAGAAACAATGCTCTATCGTGTTGGCCAAATATGAACAATGGCTACAACAAGCTTTCGAAAATCAACTGCTTTTATGTGCATATCTGCATGGCAAGCGTGTCATGCCATCAGCGTGCGAGCGTATTAAAACGTGCCGTGTGCGTGCGTTCACCTTATTTCCTGAAACCTCGTGGAGGGTCACATGTTTGAAAGCCTGCTCGTGGTTTTGTGTGGAAATCCCTTTTTTCCCCAACTTTCCCTGACCTGTTGTGGCCATACACCATCCAAATCAGTACAACTATTTCCTACTGTAAAGATGAAATTGGTGCAAAGAGGGGTCTAGTGCGCAAACAGGAACAAGTCAGCGCCTGAATAGGTTTGGAAAATTGAAATCCTAGCCGCTGTCGTCTCCTATAAGTCTACGTTGAAATAAACTAAAGATAACACTCGTTTCAAAATTCTTCGTTGTTATCGTCCCTTCCCTTAAAACAGTCATAGCCTAGACTCCCTTGAAATTACTTATCTCAATATTTACACTACTGAACGTAAATGTACCTCAAGCGACGAACGAGTTGGCGTGTTCAATAAATTCTCGAAGATTACGTAAGGGCACATGGTTTATATTTCTAAGTTTATTTCCTATTTTTTTCACAGAGATCAGATTATAAATATTTTAAATTAAAAAAATAAAAGAATGTCCAAAAACAACAAAATAAAAAATATAGATAGTACTAAAATAATACATCGATCTCTTTGGCATAAGGTAAATGTAGCGTTACCAAAGCTATGAAAATCATCAAAACTAGGCCCCCTGGCGAAAGCTAAAACTACAGCATTTGGTACGTTAGTGACAAACCTAGATTCCAAAGTACCTGTCTTTTCTCATATTTACCTCGCCAAGCACTGATGATGACTGGAGAGGTGGTTAATCATGTCACTGTACCCGAAAATGAAAACATAAGTCATGCTAGCAAGCCTTTTCATACGCTCTTGTCCGGAAGGTCAAACACTCGTTTCAAAAAGCCCGATAAATCGGAGAAAAAAGCGTAAGAACGATTTCTGGTCTGAGAAATTGTTTTGCAAACAATAAAATGACATTTAAGCCATCAAATGACTACTTAACATCTCCCATTATGTATCTAGTTAATATACGGAGCAACGGGAACTTATTTCCAATGTTCAGTGCTAAAAAAGCGAAAATGATCATTCTTTAGAGGAATGAACATAAATTCAGCTCATATTAGAGGACATTAGCCTTCTGCACTGTTAAGATCCTTTGCCAAGAATTTCAACTTCGAGAAAAGGTTGTAACGTAAAGACCTTTAAACGCCTTAAAAGGCTTTTCTCCTGAAGATCTGTTAGTGTCAAATGTTGCTTCCCGTGGCATCTCTACTAAAGCTGGGAATCAAACTTCTGTTTCTTTCTTCTTTGACATTTCAGCGGTAACAATCTCAAAGGCATCGTCCCGACCAATCTGCTGCAGTATTTCTGATAATTTTGGCAGAGAAAATCGATATTGTGGTAAATCAATCGTCTCCAAATAGTTAAAGAGGATTTCTGTAGGAGAATGATTTTTCCTACTATCAATCCACTTAATGTGTTCATGAGTGAGGCCAAACTTATCTGCCAAAACTTTCCAGTCGGACTCTAGTGGGGGGTCAAGTATGAGAGCAAGTTTACTCCGCAATTCGCGACTCAGCAAACCCACAGTTTGCAGTGACTCAAAACCAACAGAAAAGTATCCAGACGACATCTGCCTTGCAGACGTGGGAGACGAGGAAGGGATACCCCCACATGCTCCAGCGACTTCTGACAGTCGATAATGCCAAGGATTACCGATTGATCCTGCATTCAACAATGCCGTGGAATGATCCATCAGGCATACAAAACTTGCCCCTGTAGGAAAGTTTGCCGAATCTTCGCACCTTGCAGCGAGGCTGGTGTTTGATTGCCTTTGATCGTTCCTTGGTCCCGTACTTTCCTAAAAGTATAAAGAAAGGCAACTTCACCGCAGTGTAACTGACCAATGTAGATCTACCGATTAGTAATTACCAATACTCTTATAGGTTTTCTTTATCTTTTAGAATTTCTGTGAGCCTGCGGGCTAGTCAGTCAGAAAACTAGCCAGTGGTTAGGATGCCTGTGCCAGCCAGCCACAGGCGACCTATCCATATGTTATAGCGGCTGAACGGCGCAAGACATCTCGATTCCCTTCAATGTTAGAAGAAAACTGAGGGCAAGCAACGTCAGTCTTTCACTGGATGTGTGATCAAATCAGGTCATTGTATGTACGCATAATTTCTGAAGGGAAGCCTGTTGGACCAAGTTGCCGTCAAACAGATGTTACATAAAGATTTCTAAGAAAATCTAGGAGTAAGAGCCAAAACGTCCAAAAAGACGAAACAAAAAGCAATATAGACATTTCAAAATCACGTTTGACGCCATTTCCACCATTATCATCAAAGAATACCTCCTCTGTTTGCAAGGGTTTCCTACGTCCGTGAACCGTCACACGATCTGAAACGATCTAATATAAAGACAAATTGTTCCAGCACTAGGGGGTTTCCTTTCTAAGACGATCAGTTGTAAATGTGATTTCAACAAACTCACCTCATGTCCTCGTTTGACCGTTGTCACAACATTGACTTCTCTTTCGTCACCATTTTCACAATCCTGTCTCACGTCAAATTGAGCACTAAATCCAGACACAGTTGTGTCACGCAAGGAGAACACAAACGTAGCACTCGGTAAGCGGTGGATGCCTTCCCAAATGTCTCGGAAACGAATTTTCTGAGTTAAAAAAAAAAAAAAAAGTAAAAGCTAAATTGACGCCGGTAATCACTCTCTCGTCGTAAAATACCATTCATTTGCATTTTCAGTTTTGCTAGAGAATGCAATCCATGGTTTATAACATACATGTGATAAATAAGCCATCTCGTAAAATAAAAAAAAACCCGCCACTTTCAAGATGGGGTCGGAGGTTCCATTTCTACGAAAATAGGAACTACTTTCAACGTAAAAGACATTGCACTCACTCTCATTTAAGGCGCAAACATTGGCCTTCACGTAATAGACCTGCAAAACGTATATCATACCACGATAAGATGAGTCTACCTTTGTTTTCAGTCTGGGCTGCCAGCCCGTTTGACAATCCGTAAGTTCGACTAGAAGATCTCCCCCGCCGTCCTTGAAGCGAAGTTGTTGAGGAGATTCAATCGTTTCACCTCGATACTTCTTTATTTCATGATTGTGTACATCCTGGAATAAGAAACAGGTATAATAGGTAAGAACAAGCAAAGAAAATGTGTAACACTAATAAAGATGATTCTGCCACTTTACTTTGCAGAAATATTTCGCCACCTTTGGAAAAAATCTGATTTAAGGCCAGTTTTACAGGAAAATGGACAAAAATCTACCGTATTCGTACTATATCAAAATCTAAATTATATATCAATTCATCCAATTGCTTCTATGGTAGGGAAATAATCATTTTAATAATCGTTTTCTCATATATAGCTGTGTGGTAACGAATCCTTGATTACTGATACCCACGCTGTACCCTTGTTACGAATTCGAAAGAAATGGGTTCATCTATTCTAACTAAAGCAAGCTTACTTCGCGAGTCACTTCACAAACCTCAATTGCTGCTGGAGTGCCTTCAACGCAATAAACTCTCACAACACAGTCGGAGTTGGCTTCTGGAGGTGTAACGTAAGCTAAAACCTGCAAATCTCGCTCTGCTTTCTGATTGGCTGTTGACTTTCCAATCACAGCAAAGAGGGTAAAATGATCCACCATCAAATGGACCGTATTGGGTCCAACTAAAACATGGGAGTCCTCAGTTCCATCCTGAGTGCTGACATCAATCAGCTGCTTCCAATCTGCAATTGTGCTGGGTTCACTTTCATTATACTGCACTGTCGGGTAGAGAAAAGAAGTCGTTAAAGAAGAAAAATCAATTATCTCAATATTGCAAGTACTAAATGAACGTAACAAAATAAATAAAAGCTACCTAAGGACTGGTTGAAAATGTTTTCATGACCTCGTTGAAAAGAGAAGCCGTAAAACCCAAGGTCAGAAAACTGCATACCCAGCCTTAGATAATTAAACGGTATTTACAAGGGAGGGACCTACTCAATTTGATTCCATTTTTACCTTTGAGTTTCCATGCTCCTCTATCAAGAAGCGCGCAGTGTGGTATACTTAGTATCACTGGTCGCTGAAATTTGAGACCAGTGGGACCACATTTAACCACTGGACTCAGCAGTGACTGTTTGCCAGTGATTTGCGGGTGTTCTTTTTCTCTGTTTACAATAGCGATGTAAATTCCTTCAGTGTGACCCTCTGGGATGGCTCCTGTTGGTATGGTTAGGCTCACACCAGTATTCCCTATTGTGAATTTCCCTCCGTTGTGATCCACAAGTCCACAAGCGACCATTTTTGGATCAGCGTTTTCCGGAATGTTGGAGATGTTCCACATCATTCGTGAGATTTCGGACGCTGTTGATTTGTTACTAACACACGAATATGTCCTCTTGAAGTTTCGAGAAGTATCTTCCCTTTCTTCACCGCTGACGTGAGGTTCAACCTGCACTGTCTTCCCTGGCCCCTTGAACAATGCTGATGCTGCTCGATATTCGCTTGCTCCTTGGAAGTCAAAAGCTTCCGAGCCCGTTGGAGATGCAGCAGTCAACTTTCTATTAAGTGGCGGAATCTCTGCATAGGATGCACACCGAGATACAACAGTCCCTTTTCCATCTGTGATATCCTTTGAACCTGTGTAGTAGTCCAAGAAGAAAAAATGTCACTACTTAAAGATAAATGGAATGAACTAGAAAAGCATCGTACGCAAATTTATTTGGTTGTAAAATGTAAATTGTAATTTCCTCATCCACATGACGCTGAGTTTAAGGAGTCGTTTGCAAGTTTACGTGTAACAAGGTTCAATTTGAATTTGACTTGCTGGTTTATGTGAGGCAAAGGAAACCGGAGAACAATAAGATTGACCCTCAGATTAAGGACGAGAATGGACAACAGGAATCGAGTTTGGGCTGGTCAATACCCTAAGATAAACCCTCGCACTGATGAAGGCGTCTCTCTTTAATGTAATATTAGTATACAACGACGTTCAATTAGACTCTGCATTGCTTAAAACAACCAAAGAGCATCACTTTATGAGTGAACAGAGACTCTTTTATGAATTTTTCGCTTCAAATGCAACAATTACGTGCATGAATGTGAAAACAATGAGGTTTGGACATTGTTAGCGACATACGTACCTAATTCATCATCAGTGTAGATTGTATCTTCATGTTGCCTAACGACTAAAAGACCAAGTTGCTTACGTAGCCCTCTGTACCGGTATACAAAGGCAACTGAGATTATGAACAGCACTAGCAGCGATACAGAAACGACAGCTATGAACAGACTGTTGGAAACTAAAAAAAAAAAACAGGGAAAACAGTATATGAGAAATAAGCTTTCTCCTACTTGGTGTTGTGTTCAGGTTGGCTCAGAGCAGTGTAACAATTGTGTAATTCGTGAAAGTGGCAAAACCCTGCAGATTCGACGATTCACGGAAACCTTATGTCTTTAATTTAAGTAACAATTCGACGAAACCGATAAAATTTTGTACCCTCAAAACAAAGAATTACAGAAATAAAGTTTCGCTCATTTTTAAAGGGTTAAACAGGTCTATCATTATTATGTATACTATACTATTGCTATTATCATAGTTATCATACTATGTATCATATTACTGTGGGCTATTGTTGGAAAGTTCCAAATAATCTTACCAAATAGAGTTTTCGTCACTTTATCCGTTGAATCAATGAGCGGTGGTGATTTTGAAGGCAAAGTATTTCTTTTGCAGTTTAAAGTTGCACACGCAGAGGCTGGAGGAAAATAGACATAACAAAAGTCATTTTAGAGCTCAATGAGGACTCTTCGATAGGCATACGCCTTGGACTTTAAGCCAGATTTGATCTCAAAAATTAAGGTACAACTATACTAAGATGAGCAAATTAGTAACAGATAGCTAAAACTTAAAATAAATATAAATAATAAGATCTTTTGACAGGGAGCCCACGTCACAAAGTGTGGTTTTCAGTGAGGCCCTGCATAAATCTAACGTAAGGATAACAGAAAATATAAATATGGTTATCAAGAATAGGATAAAAGGGTATAATCAATAGAAGAGACTACATTTTTTTAACAAGACGTCTAAAAACTGAAAAATCGGAAATGTTCCTAATGCCGTCTGGGAGAGCGTTCCAGTCATCTACTGCATGACAAACAAACCGATGCTGACCCCATGTACGCTTTGATTGTGGTTTACAAATGTTGTTATTAAAACGAGTGTTATAATCATGTATATCTTTAAAATGATTAAAATTAAAATTCCAATCAATTAGTCCATTCAAGGACTTAAAAACCAAAAATAGACGATGTGATCTTCGCCTTTTTTCCAATGTATCCCAACCAAGTAGATCAAGAGCTTCTGTTGCTGATGAATGCTTTGGCATATCTAAAATTAATTTAGCTGCTTTATTCTGGAGTAATTGGATCTTGTTCATCAGAGTGGTGTTGGATTTATCCCCCCAAGTCACATCTGCATAATCAAGGATTGGCAGCACCATGGCTTTTACAAAGAGTTCCCTTGTATTTCTTGGCAGAAGATGTTTTATTCTCTGTAAAACGCCAAGCCTCTGAGACACTTTGGTCTTAATGTAATCCACATGATCAGTCCAAGACATTCTCATTGATAATTACGCCCAGATACTTGAACGAATTGACTCTGTCTAACTCCTTCTCCTTGATTATTAATGTGAATTCTTCTAAGGTGTTAAGTTTCCTTGGACCGCCAATGAGCATGAATTTAGACTTCGAGATATTTAGTGTAAGTTTATGCTCGTAGAGCCACTGAGCTAGCCTGTCTAGATCCTGATTCAACATGGTCTGTAGGTCACGGGCTGATTGAGAAGAGCAGTAGATAGCAGTGTCATCAGCGAATAAGGTGACCGTAGTGTTCCGAAGGACCTTGGGTAGATCGTTGATGTAAATGGCAAATAGTAATGGACCGAGAATAGATCCCTGAGGAACACCAACGGAAACCTTCCGCGCAGGAGAAGAGGCTTGACCAATCACAGTCTTCTGGTAACGAGAGGATAGGTAGGAATGGAACCACTCCAGATTCTTGCTGCGTAATCCTAGAGATTTGAGCTTCCCGAGTAAAATGACATGGTCAACGGTGTCGAAGGCCTTCTTCAGATCAATAAAAACTACACCATTTACTAAACCTTTATCCATATTACTTAGCACTTCATCGGTAAACTGCGTTAGAGCTAAAGCGGTAGATCTTGCACGTCTAAAGCCAAACTGGTTCACAGCAAGCAGGTTGTTGGAGTCAAGGTAGCCGTAAAGTTGAGAATGAACAGCTCTCTCAATTACTTTACTGACCGTGGGCAGGACAGAAATGGGACGATAGTTATCTTTATCGGACTTATCACCTTCTTTGAAAAGAGCAGTCACTTTCGCACATTTCCAAGATGATGGGAATTGACCCTTCTCAAAAGAGAGGTTTATGATATCCCGCATAGGTGAAGCAAGTACATTTGCTGCATCACGGAGTAAGCGTGCACTAATGTTATCTAGTCCTACCGCTTTATTGGTTTTCATTAGGCGCAGCTGCTTTTCAACAAAGGCTGACGTCACATACTTGAGAGAGAACGATAAGGTGGGAACTGCATCGTACTGAGTCGGTTTTAAACCACGAAAGGCCTTTGCTAGGCTCTTGCCGATGCTTGAAAAGTGATTGTTTAGAGTTTCTGCAATGCCTTTGGGGTCAGTCTGCAATTTTCCATGACCAAAAACTGCATTAATTTCATTGTGGTTTGAGGGAAGTGTCTCTTTAATTGCTTTCCACATCTTGGAGCTGTCACCTTTAGCATCTTCTATCAGCCGACAATAATATTTCGATTTCAGCTTCTTTTCCTCGCTATTCGCACAGTTCCTCAATTTTCGGTACATTTGCCAGTGATACTGCGAGTTCTTACACTTCTGAGCCTGTTTCCAGTGGTAATCTCGATCACTCCGAATTTCGAGGAGTTTGTTCGTAACCCACGGTGTCTTTGTCCCCTTCACACGCTTTGATTTTATCGGAGCGTGGTCGTTTGCAATGCTATTGAAAAGACCTTCCCAGAGGAACAGGGCATCATCAACATCATTAGCACTTTCGATTATGCTCCAAGGTAAGTTGCTGAGATCACGCAAGAATGCTTCTTTGTTGTAGCTTTTAAAACAACGATACTCGAGCAACTTTGGTGGAAGTTTCTTTACACCTCCCTTGATAGTACAGAACACAATGCTATGATCGCTGATGCTTGACTGCAGAACATCGGACTGCACGACCCTGTGAGTGTTGTTAACGAACATCAAGTCTATCGTGGTGCTAGAATTCTCAGTGACCCGAGTAGGTTTACAAATAATCTGAGAAAGACTGTGTTGTAATGCAAATTCATCAAGTTTACGGCGTAACTGATTCTTGGTGGAATAATCAATATTAAAGTCACCCACCAAAACAATATCGGAGTTTTCAGTGTCGACGTAATTTAGCGAATCAGCTAGATTTGAAATAAAACTATCGATGTTCCCATCATTAGGTCTGTAAGAACAACACAGTATCATTCGTTTGCATTTAGGTCTCTTGATTTCCACCCACAGACATTCAAAGTTATGCTTTATGAGATCAGACATAACGACAAAGGGGATTCCATCCCGGACGAAAATTAAAACTCCTCCACCACAACTTTTGGTCAAGCACTGTCTATCCTTACGCACAAGCGAGTACCCTGGTATCGTGATCTCATTGTCCAAAATATTTGGAGCTAGCCAGGTTTCAGAAAGAGTCAAGATGTCGAAGGAGTGTTTGTGAACGAGTTCCTTTACATGATCGAGTTTGTTTACCAAACGATTAACGTTTAAATGAGCAATCTTGAAACCCCGTAACATGCGAACGTCAGAATGAAAATCGTTATTGTCTGACCGTTGCTGAGTAGTAGTATTGCAATAAGAGTCATCTAAACAGTCTATGCCAGGAAACAGACAAGTAAAACACATCCAGGTAGAAGATTCATTAGTTGCGAGAGAATAATATTCATCAACGCCCATGTTCAAGCATTTAGCATGGTGCCATTTGTCGCAACCGTCACACTGAATAGCTCTTTGGTTTGAGCGACATCCTTTAGAACAAATAGCACACGGATCTTTCACCGGACCGGGGTTGGAGCTCACATCCCCGGCTAAGAGCAGTAAGTACGAGGCAGAAATACTGACGTTAGCCAAGTAAATCGAAGCTTGAAGTTTCCAAGATGGCGACGAGGCAATACGTGTTGAGCGTCTTGGTAGACCAGAGTTTCGTCCAGGAAAGCTGGCAGAGTTTAAATTAAGGGCCAGAAACAAGTTTCCATCATCAAAAAGCCTTTCGGGTACAGATGAGATGTTTAGAGATGTTGCAAATAACAATACTAGGACAAGAGACGCGCTACACCGAGAGAGCCAACCGATCGCCATTGTGACACTCACTTCCAGCAATGGAACAATGTTGTTGGTCAATGTTAGTCATATCCAGATACATATTGACTTATAAACAATCTAAACGGAAATATCTCACCACAAAATTTCAAGAAGGAAAATTCGTGTTCCACTCAAATGCGTTGCAAGAAATATAAAAATTGACTTAATCACAAGAAAGAAAATTATTGCTCCTCAGGTTAAAAGAATTATATGTTCATTTCAGTGATACCGTAATGAACCATTGGCGTAGTACATTCGCTGATTTCAACAAAATGTATGCCCTTGTGGCCCACAGTACAAACTAACTCATTTATTACAATTAGTTAGAAAAACCCTTAGCTTATTGAGTTTCCACGTATGAATACAACAGAACTTCCGGTAATTACCACAGCACCTCTACTTTACATGCCTGAGAATGGTATCAAGTACGTTGAGAATCAAATCAGTAAATAAAGATTGTACAGATGGGGTAACTTTCATTTTAATTATCCCCATAACATATTTGCCCTTTGGTCTAGAATTTTGACGAGCAGTAAAAATGACAAGTACACTCCGCGAGGTTGAACATGAGCTAGTTCCGATTCTAAGTAAATGAACTGAAGGGAATGGGCGGGACATTTGTTGGCAACAGTTATCCTACTAAAACATCTTTATTTTGCCAAAACCATCCCATGTACACAGAAACGACCGAGACATACAAATATTCCAGGAATCTAGTGGCAGGCATCCTAATATTTTTTTTCTTGTGGGTGGAATTTAAATCCACCCTAAAACATGAATGTTGTATTGCAGCCAAAGTGCTTTTCCAAATTGTCGTCATTGTAATATAGAGGGGAGACAACGCACGCGTCCTCAATCAATTTTTATTTTCTTGTAATAAGCATGTTAAGCAGGTTCTGTTGGCTTTCCTTGGTTTAAGCACCAAGTACATACATGCAATGTCTATGTCCAATGTAAAGAATATAAGTGAAACATGGTCAAGTATAAGCTTTATCAACCTTGTGGATAAGTGAATGCTTGACAGCTTTTACAAGAAGATATTGACTATCAGAAATGTTTCGAACAATTACAATCAACGTTATATTTGAATTATTCTCTAGCTAATGGCTGTTAATTCTTAAGCAATAAACCTCAGTTTTGGTTTACCAGGCCAATAACTGTAGCACAGTGTTAGGAGAACACAAGAAAAGTTTGCAAACCACAACCTTGAGGCCTGTGATTTGCAAACTTTTCAAAGATGAATGATGTTTAAAATTTTCTGCGTGCTCTACCAACATTCTGGATGGGCCACGACACCAATTTAAAATGCCATCCATTGCCTCTATCAAGTGGCTATTGGTAGATTAAATGATAGCATTTTGACCAAACAAGGCTCACAGATAGTCTCCCTCATTTTCTAAGATCCACGAACAACATGCTTTGGTTCACTACTTAGTTGAAATTTCTGTATGCAGTATCACTTATTGAATATCCCTCAGTCTTGACACAATATAGAATATTAATGGATGTACATGTAGGGACCAAATGGAAGCATCCACCGACTCTGCATCAGCACTGTGTTAACATGTATACATCATAAACCTTAACACTCAGCTTGCTAAGTGCTACTGTCTTGTGTCTTAAGTCTCTCTGATATCAGAGAATATCACTTATGATATCTAAAACTAAAAGTGTAAGACTTACCAGAAGTATTATACACTGTGATGTTGAAGGAACAACTGGCTGTGTACCCACACTTATCCTTTGTTAAATACGTGATGACATACACCGAACTTTTTGCTTCAAACAAAACAGGTGGCTGGGCCCAATGAGGAATAACTTTTACTGAGAACTTTGTACCATTCCCTGCACTGTGAATAACAGGCTTATTCCAGGAGACATTCAATAATCTCTCATCTGATTGGTTGACAAATATGTTGAAGGGATCAGGACAAGTTATACTTATATCTATAAAAGAGAAAATAAAACCTGAGTTTGTTGTTGTCCCATCGTTCTAAATGTTAAATAGAACAGTGTCTATTCAGTTTTAAACATCTCCCTGATTTTGGTGTGATTTTGTATCCGGAAATCAGCACGTGGGGTTCACTTTTATTTCAGATGTCAGTTACATTGCTTGTCTCTGATGGTAACATGACAAAATGTTACCCATTCCTGAATTAAAGGCAAAGGACAAAATATGTTTTAGTAGTACAGTGCTGTAGTTTCCAGCCTCCTCCAAACTCCATTCTCTCAGCCCATGAACTTCTCATTCACTTTCACAACTACACAAACTGAAATTATTTCATTTTTAAAAGACCATGCATGCCAAAGGTTATGACAAAAAAGGCTACATAGGTGTGACACTTACATTGCACACAAGTCAAATACAACTAAAAGTTAAGATATGCTCTCAAGCTGAGTGACCTACATTCCAGGAGCTTATCACAGCTCCTGTGGTGTGAATTGACTAGGAACTGCCCTTGGTTCCTGCATGGATGGCAAGCATTTGAAATTTCAGAAATTTGTTTGGTTTAACTGACAGTTTGTCCCATGGAAGGAGACACTACAAGATTAAAGTACACATTTCTACTTCATAGCTATACCAAAATGACCACAACACAATGTACCTGGAGAGAAGTCTTGACATGGCTCATATTTGATATTGGAACCTTCACAGAGGTGTCCCCCATTTTGAGGTGGAGGATTTGAACACAACCGTTTTAACATCTTCCTCCCAGTTCCACATTTGGGTGCATCACAAGGTGAAAACTCCTGCCACTCAGACCAACCACCATCAACTGTAAATAAGTATAATATGTCAGCCAAATAATTCAATTCACATGCTACATAACTGTACATAAGCCATCATCATAATCAGTTTCCTAGACAACTATTATGAATAGGTAAATATATAGAACAAGCATATGGTGCATATAAGTTACAAATACCATTTTGCCCTGTCTCTCAGTATGAGGTTCAATATGTTTTTGGAATTTCTCTGATCAATATAAATATACTACCCCCAGGTAAAATTGGTTCATAGGTTTGTGGAGTCTTTTCAAGTAAATAATAAGTCAGGTACAGTGGCTAAGTTATGAGTATCTAGTAGAATATACATCTAAATATTTGTCAAGCTGATTGGCTCAGACAAATTAGGTTTCAGATAAAAACAATGCAGAAGATGGGTAATACTGTAAAAAACTGTTAAGCCTAGCTTTGACTTCTTTTGCTGCTCAATCACTTAGAAAAACATTTGATCAAATTTTGTTTTGATTGATTTCCATTGTTTGTGATTGCTTAACAAAACATTTAGTCACATTGTATTTGTTTGATTGTGCGCAGTTATTTTTTTAACTTGTAACAGAGGAAACAGACCTTAAAAAACAAGCAAATTGTTAATCATGAGAGACACATGTTCTACAAAACTATTGCCATCACAGGTAAATTCAGTTAATAAACAAAAAAACAGTGATCATGAACACAATAAATGCTTAAAGGTCATACCGTAAACAGTTAACTTGATAGCAGAGCTCTTTTGGCTTCCAGCAAGGTTTGACACCTCACAGGTGTAATACCCTCCATGTAAGATTTTTGCTTTCCTTATGATGACCTCAAGGAAGTTAGGATCAGTTCCAAACAGAACTCCTCTGCTGCTTGAATCCAAGAGACGACCATCTTTCCACCAGGAGACCGTTGGTCTTGGAACTCCTGCTGGAGGCTTGCATTTCAAAGTGACCAGAGTGTTTTTTGGTACTCTTGTGTTAGCAGATGGTGAAATCACTACATTTTTGTCCAGATCTGTCAAGAGAATTGAAGAACTTTGAAAAACAATTACTTTTCAATCTCTTTTAGCAAGCTGTTTTCCCTATCAGCTGACCCCATCACACCACGGAGGCCAGTTAAAGTTATTAGTCAACAAGACTCATTACCTTTACCGTGCACATGGCTGCACTAATAATATAATTATGCTAGGCTTTTAAGCATTTAATTTTTTTATTGGGCAAAGAAAGATCAGTACTTTTTCTCTAATTTGCACTCAGTTTTCAAGACAAGCAACTTATGCCAGAAAAAATTTTAAAAATGAACTGCAAACCAGCAAAAAACAAAACAAAACAAAAGCAAAAACAAAAAAATTAAAAGGACAATTTTGTCCTGAGCTTTATAAAACCAACAAGAATTATACATCAGACATCAGGCAAACCTCACTTGTAATGCACCAAACTGTCAAATTTTTTTCATATGTTCTACATGTACATGACACTATAGGACCTTTAATTCTTACAAAATAAAAGAAAAACACAAAACAGGACATTGCTGATAACATAGATCCACTTACAAGCTTTCTTTATGGCTGCAGGTCGACTTTTTATAACTTGGCCCTTATAACCAGTGGCCACACAAGTGCAGACAGCATCAGTAGCATTGTTTTTTAAGGTTATTTCCACGATCAGCAACTTCACTGGATTCCCAGTTTGATTGTAATGAACTTCTCTCTGAGGTAATCCACCAGTACAATGAAAATTTAAGTTTGACACAAATCTGGCCTCACACAACAAATTGGCCCATAGTGACTTTGGCAGGACAAATCTGTCTTCTGGTTCTGTGATAAACTCAGGTTTCACCACATTTGTACCTGTAAAGAAAAAGGGGAGGGGGAACATAAATAATGAAAACAAATATGCATGTGTATTATTTGGTTCTTTGATCAGCTTTCTGTTTCAGTAAAAACGTTACATACTCAAATATCTTCTATATGCTAATAAAACATGGCTAACTTAAGTGAATACCAAAGCTTCTAAGTATGAGTAATAATGTTTCATGGAATCAGAAGTAGACAAGCAAGAAAAATAAAGGTTAGCTACCAGGTCGCAACATGAACTTCATAATATGAACTTCATAATTGGTTAAATAATCTCTGATTGGGACTGAGTGGAGTCCAATTTGGTCTGTAATCATACAGATGATTAACAAAATCCAATGACCATGAAGAGGGAGTCTAATTTGTGAATCATGAGTATGATTACAGACAGAATTGGATTATGTGAAGTCTTGTTACCAACTAATCAAAACTATAGCAGCATTAGAGAGACAAACTAATTTTCCGCTGTTTATTTTCATAAGACCAACAGTGAATTCTGCAAAATGAGTGACAATAGTGGACACACATGACGTGTACCATCCAAGTTATGAGCATAATATGCACACTGTCCTACTTGTGCTCAAATTGGGCTGGTGGTAACCAATGAATGAGTTGCCAGTAATTGGATCCTTGTGTTTGCACAATTATTTCTAGGACAGTCAATATACAACTTGCTAGAGAGAAATGTGAGGCAAAACACTGTTTTGATGTCCAAAAAAAAAGAAACCATTTTGGTTTGAGATCATCACTTTTTTGCATCTATCTTATCAGAAATGGATGTGGGTAATATTAATATAGGGTATCCCAAGGTTTTGTTTGAACAACCATAAAATATTTAATAAAATCTAGCGATTACCTTTTCTCCATGTGCAAGGGTTATACTGAAATTGACATTGTATAATGATCTTCTACTTTAGAATGATCAGTGATAAATCGCCAAGAAATAACTCAATGAAGCCCTTTCAGCTTTATTTACGTGTTTTAAGTCCACTTCTGGAGCTTTTTCTTTTGCTTGATAATACAAAAAAAAAATGATACAACAGCTACCGCAAGGCAGCAATAGATTGAAATGGTATGCTTGACAATTTAATATTATTGAGATACATTAGGTGATGAAACACCTATATTGCCTCTGTGTTGTGATCAATAAGAACCAACCAGCATTGATAATTGGCTCCAAACAACCTTTTGCCATATATTTCCTTCTAACAACTTGCAATGTTTGCCCTGTGGTGATCCCAGAAATCTTTACACAAATACAAGGATCTGATTACTGGCCACTCATTCATTGTTAAAGTTTTCAACAGTACATTAAACATTACATAAAAATAATATGCACAATTTTTTGGTGAAAATTTAACATGTGATCAATTTATCACATATGATGTAACATTAAGGTGCTCCTTGTCAAATACACACACACAAATTAAACTTTCTTTAATTCTCCAAGTAGTTAATTCAGATTCAGCAACATCAAACAGTTGATGAATTAAGTAACCAAATCTTGATGGTTCCTTGTTGTGCAACAGAATCTCACTGACTCCAACTTGGTTAGCTCTAACTTTTTGCTCTGAACTATAAGCCTTTTTCCTTTAATTGCACCTTTCAGTTACCCACATGGCAAATTACCTGCACCAGTGGATTTTAAAGGGAGTTGGCAAATTACCCCCACACATGAATAACCAGCATCTTGAAAACTGAGAAATTCATAAAATAAAGCGTTTTAGTGCCAGTATTCATTTCCGTTGGCAGCTCCAACAGGCAGAGCTCTACTGGGGCTCCTTTTTTCCCTCTTAAATCTTAATTACAGTTGTTATTGTTTACAGTTTCCGAGTCTGTTACTCCATGTTTCTTAATTTGAATTCAACAGCATCAACACAAAATGTGTCACATCAATCACAGACATTTAATTCAGTGTTTTGTTCAAAAGTAATTGTAAAATACTTCTAAGGCCAAAACATTTGTTTACAAAAACCAAAGCACGTTTTAATAATCGCTTCAGATCACATGAGCACGTGAGGTGATAAATATAAAAGGAAACCACAACGAAAGTCTTGGAGACAGATTATCTCGCACGCGATAAATTCATTTCCGGTTCTTACACAATCTTAAATTTTAATTGGAGTGATTAACGCCAAGCATGGCAAACTATGCCATTTGGAACCGTTCCTCTCTAATATCCCATCCCTGAGATATAAGTTTATGTTTTAGTGTAGTGTACAGGCCGTAAAGGAAATGCGATATGTCTAAAGTACTTAACGGTTGCTAGTTTTCATTATAAACTTTTGTCGAAGAGAGTCGATGAACTGTCATTGTCCAAAAAGGCTCACTTTGAGAACGAAGTGGTTATACGGATAATCCACGAAGGCTAGTTAGCAAAGGAATTTATAACGACCCAGCCACATTAGGGCAAATCATTACCACCAAATTAGAATAAATAAAAGAGAATTAAGATTCAGCACAAATCAAAACAAGACTCAATTTTGCAATTCTTCAAGTCAAAAATAACTTCCTAGTCTTCCGATGTCGCACACGAAAGGTGAGTTAACTTCTGTGTAAACAGGCAGACGAAAAGATCGATGACAAACACGATTTTGCAGCTTTGGGAAACACACAGATGAAAATGCATGATTCGATCAACTACATTGTCCGACGCGTAAACAATCAAGAATATTGCGAAATCATAACTTATCTGTTGATTGAAACTAAACGTTGTTAGTCAGATGTAGATGAAAACTGAGAGGGTTTTTATTTGCTAGGTCAAAGGACTTTATTAGCGGTATTTGACTAATTGAACAAAAGCAAATTGTACTAGGTAAGGCCTTCCAGACTGATAAGGTCGTACGTGCTGACATATGCAAACGACGCAGACTTGTTTACAAAAAAGATTTTCAGTCAAGCCCCAAAATTCAAATCACTGTGCATGTCAAACTTTAAAAATTTTCCTATGTGAAAGTTACACTACTTACTAGGGACGTCTTCTAGCAGTCCTGGTGATCTTTCCCTTCCGAGCCCTATGTCTGACCCACACGCGGACTGAGACAGGACAAAACATATCATGCACGCTAGAACAACGCGGCTCTCCATGTTACTATTCGTAGATCCGCTTGTTCCACTCTGTAGATGAGTCTTAAACTGCAAAACAACTTTTCATCGATAATTCTGATGTCGGAAGAGCTTTTCGTCAGGAAATATTGAAGTGCCAATGTCACACTACGAAGAAAAAATTTCCCATCAAAGGCAGCTTCTCTGCATGGTATAACAAAAACTGTAAATTTAGAGATAACGTCACACTTGCTGAGTTCAAGGGCCGCGCAGGACTGACTCACGAGCTAAGTGTGACGTCACTCCGGAAAGACCTCTCGGAAGTGCTTATCACATTTGAAAGGTTACGCTATTTTTGAGCGACATATGTTTAAAAATAACATTTGTCTATCGCAATAGTCAATTAAACGAGATATTTCTAATTTCTATGTTTTGATGTAATAGCTGAGAGTATAAACAGTTGAAAGAGGAGTATTAGAAAAAAAGAATCTACATATCTAGATAAGAAAATTGCTTCCTACATTGCTTTCTAAAAAGTATCAGAGATTTGAAAACGAGACAACTATGTAATCATCCTGTATTACTTGTATTAAAACCATACGAGAGATCTTTTTGCTGGGTTTGGCCAATCGAGTCTAACCGATTCACAAACATTTACTCAAAAATTTGCAGAAATTCAATTGGGAGATTAACCGGGGGAATAATTTCGGTGGTGGAATAAGGTAAAGCCGTTAAAGTTTGTAGGTGTTCTAGCATCTAAAGTATCCCGGAGCTCATTAACTGGGCCTTTTTTTTCACACTCAGTCAGTGTTAAGGCCAGAATATTTCTTCCACCACTTTTGCAGCGCTAGATTTAATTAATTTCATGTCATGTGCGCGACAACACACACCAAAACGTAAAAAATACACTTATAACTTACCGTGCAAGAAAACTGGACTGAATATATAAAACAAAATAGCTGATGGAAAGGAAGCAATCACACAAAAATTTCTTTGACAAAGTGTGGTGAGATTGATATATTTATTTTCCATTTGTCATTGCATAGACGTACCGGAGACAAACCACAATGAGCATAATTTGACCATTTGATAATGTTAGAAAAAAAAATCAAAGGAAGCGTCCCTTTGTGCATAAACAAATAGTCAACAAAAGGGCTTCTATCAATAACTTATGCTTACCACTAAATACCTGATACTATCAGTAAATGAACAAACAAAAGATTCATACGTGCCTCTCTATGACAAGCCACTATTCGGGTTCATCGTAAATGCACATAAACTGAATGTTCGAACCCAGCCTGCGTAAAGCTTGAGGGAGGTGGGGAGGGAGATAAAGGGGGAGGGTAGAAGGGTTGTAAAAACATATTAATAAGTTACTGACAGTTTCAAAACAATTTTGCACCCTAGTGCATCATTAAGACTGAGTTGATGTTGCATTTCTATTATGTGCCATCAAACCACTCATAATAACTCACTTACGCTCCGAACCTTCCAGTGTTAATCTCCAATATCCTAACAGTTCGGAGTGGTTTGATGCGGTTTCATTTACTGAAACGTTCTAACCAAACTCCATTGACACAGAGAGACTAAAGTTCAGTGGTGGGACATTCTTAACAATAATTATTTGCAAGGAAAGAAAATCGTATCGGTTGAAGGGGTAATCTCCAATAAGGGGTTGTTTTTTTATACGAAGGAGTGCTATGGCTCTATGTCTTTTTTATTAAACCAAATTGAAGGTAACACATTTAATGTAAGGGTAATGATGCCAAATGTTTTGACTTTCTGCACGGTTTAGGGTATTTATTAGGGTATTCCAACTGACATGAAACTGAAATTTGAGAGGCATGAACGTTATTAACAAATAGCTTAAGACTCGCAGTTCTTTCGTCTCCTGCGGCGGAATGTAATCGAATGCTACCCTGATTTCTCGACTAGGCCTGATATAGTCAATAGTGAAAAAAACACCTCCAAGATAAGGGGGGTTTTCAAGAATTACAGCGGCGTAACGTATTTTTTTTTCTTGAGCAAATATTGGAAGGGGTAGTTAATCGAGTAAGTAGTAGAAAATGCAAATTGTGATAGCTTGAGTTCGCATATATTTCTATTTCGCCGCCGCGCACATGACATCACTCTGTGTGCCTGGTCGAGTGTGGGAGGTAAAATCAAACAGAAAGTAGGTGAACGGAAACGGTGGTTTTTGCTGCATATTTCTTGGCTTGGCTCTCGCCGTTTTTGACATTCCTGCTCCTACGCTCGTTCCCTCTAACGGAGCGAGGGAGCCTCATACACAAGGTAAGTTTTATTTTCCGGGCTAAGAAATGCTATTTCCCGCGTTTTACAAGGAAGGCTTTCGTAAAACGAAACAGGATAACAGATAGGATAAGACAAGAACCTTTATTTAAGAGCGACGGTCAGGAAATATCGACCATTGAGTGGCAAGAGTTGAAAAATGAATTTCGCTTATTTTCTGACTATAAAAAGCTACTAAGAATAGAAGAAATTTAATGTATTTCTTTTTCTTCCGGAGCGCTTTAATTCTGAGAAAACTGAGAAAAACGAATTTGACCCGCGACGATCCCGAAAGGTCCCGCAAGCAAATGTGAAATTGATATTTTAAACTGACTTTTGGTCTTCAAGGAAAAAACGATTCAAAGGATCATGACGCCGAATTTTGATAGAGTGAGTGCCGTACTATCCCAGAAACTATATGACTTATCTTTATTGTTGTTCATTAATAGCAAACAACGAGCAGGAAAGTACTGTATTTTCAAACGTGAAAAATCCGCAAATACCTCCTTAATTCAAATGTTTTTTTCACTATGTGGTATAATTCAGATTTTCCTTTTAACTATGTCATTAGAGGGATTTAAGGTTGTCCTCTATAATATGTTAGAATCAGCACGGGTTTCCTTTACAGCGCCTCACGCGAAGGTTTTGAAATGACAGTAATTCATTCAATTTTTTTACAACGACTGAGTAAACAATTCTTGTTGCGTGACCGTAACGTCAAGCGGAGTTTTTACACAGCAGGCCGGAATATACACGAAAGCGTACTGAAAACGATTCTGGTGTGAGCTTTTCGTCCTTTTTTATTGAAAAAAAGGCAATCGGCCGAAGAGGGGTTATTTTTTATCATTGTTAAGGTGAAAGTTTTCCTTTTCAGTGTAAGATGTTTTCCCTGATAAATATCAGGATGTAATTTGATTAGCTCTCGGCTAACCTGTTTAACTTTTATACTTGTTTTTTTCGCTTCCTTTGGTTTCAGAAGAATCGGAACAGAAAGAAAAAAATCATAGATGCTTTTTAAATTGATATTTTCTTCAATTGTGAGGATTCATTTTTATTATTTGTTGAAGAAATGACAGAGTTGGCTAAAGCTCGAAGCAGTTTACTAGCCGTGGTAAATTGAATTAGTCAATTAAATGCAAAGAGGGAAAATTTAATTAGCGAAGTTGGAGTGAATTTATTTTGCCAGTTTTGTGTCATCACGGACGTTAGGTACTCTTTTAGCTCCTTAGTCGGCGGTTCTTGCTCTTATGACCCCGGAGATAGGAGCAGATCAACTGAGCTTATTCCATTTCTGAACTGCAAAAGAGACATCGCGGGTCATAAGTCTTCCTTGTCAATAACTGACGTAGAAACCGAAATCGAACTTATTTTGGGAAGAGTATCTACATCCTTTTCTTCGGAGTTAGACCTTTCGGAATTAACAATTTGTCCCCGGCACTGCTCATCCCTCGGTATTGGGTGGCGTCGAGGATCGAATCTGTGCCGAGTTCCTCCGCCAATCTCGAAGCACGGCGGACAAGCCCAAAAAAACGCAAAGGCAGAAAGAGGACTTGGCAAAAGTGCTTGTTATTTGATATGGAAGAACTGGGAATTTTTATGCCAGTTGGTTCACGTATGTATACATCATTTTTCATCTTTTTCAACCAAACACACCAGCTCTAAAATGGCGGTCCAATCTGACACTTCAATTAAAGCACTTTGTAAGCACTTTTCTTTTTTTTTTATTTTGACTTTTTCAATAATTAAGTAGCCGTGACGGTCGCAAATTCAATAGCCTTTGTTTATTTACGTGTTTCTTTTCCTTTCATTATTCTAACATTTTATATTAGTGATTGTAGCAGCAAAAAGGTAAATTTAGAAGCCTTCACCGGACTCCTAAAATTACAGCTTTTTAAAGCAGATTCCCCGATGGCCTATAGATAGTTACAGGGAGACTCAGCCCCTAAAGGGTACCTTTATCAGGCTTCAGGTATATCAAAGGGTAGGGAATTGAAGAGTTGAAGTATATGAAAGGGCAGGAAAATCTATCATTTAAGTTTTTTAAAACAGGTTCCCTTACTTGTGTAAATTAAGATCGTAGTTGTTCAGAATAGTGATTAAATCGTATCAGCAAAAACCTGTATTTTCCATCGATTCACTCAACAGGTATTTGTCGCAACTGCCGGGTTAATCTTGACATGCAGAAAATAGGGGAGCTGCCCACAAAGCTTCCGGAGACCAAGAACCTTTCTTACGAGGAAACTGAGACCATTGAGACTTCTGTAAGTTCTGAACTGGCACTCAATGGAAATAGTGTTATTAACAGTGGCACCAAACAAGGCCCGCGGGGCAAAAAAGATAAAAAAAAAAAAATGGATAGGGACCTTATCATCACAAAGTCTGCATGAGTGGGCCCCGTTTCCTTGCTGCCTTTCCTTTAAATGTAACGAATAAGGATAGAGAGCACAAATTAACCGATTTCGTAGACCTCAAACTGTGTGCTGGTATCCAAGAAAACAATGCCATATGCTTATTTTGTGCTTTCTACGTCAGTTTTTCCTGAGTTCCGCAGATAACGAAGAGGTTTAATACCCAGTGCATTTTATGTCGCCCTTGCGTCTGCACACAGTTTAAATTTATTCAGCGGATTTTGTATTTTTATTCTCACCAAAATCTGAGGACTTGAAGCAGTGGCAACAAGTTAAAGACCACGTAGCCCGCGATGGTAAGCTAAGTCGTTAGCATTGACGTTACCATGGCAACCGAGTTTTGAGAGCCATATTTTCCAAAACTTGCTGTTTTACTCATTCAATTATACCTTACACTGTTCTCATACGCCGTCAAGAAATGCAGTGTTAATATTGTGATTCCGTGACTGGTCGACTCCCCAATATCACGTTTAGTCACGAAACAATTCGTCACGCGGAGTCTCCGGTCGATAGAGTTTAGCGTTTCAAAATGGCTAAAATTCACCCAGTTTGGCTTTTCTATCTCACTCTTTAAGTAAAAACGCAACTTTACAACTGTAAAACCTACAAGGATTAAGAAAAATGAGTATTTGGGGATCAAATATCCACTTTCATGGATCTCGAAACTGGAAGTGTTTACACAATTACCGCCGACCCACCATGAAAATTCCTTAACTTCGATACCGCCTTATAGAGATTTCATTCCATAACCCAAGCTAATTCCCAGGTATGTTTTAGATGTATGTCTAAATGTGGGATTTAACTAGAATGAAGTCAATTTGGAGTTATACCACATGTGCAATATTGCCGTCGAAAATCAATAACAAAACGGAGTTTTTGTTATCCATAAAACCTATTCCTCATTTTTGAATAATTTCTGCTCGGTGAGTGTCGCTTTTGCTCTAAAAGAATCTTCTAGTAAAAGAAGAACAGTGATTCTGTTGAATTAAAGTGTCCAAATTTCTCCGTGCGACTTTGTTTGCGAACGAGAGGCAAGTTGATGTATGCAAATTTCACGTAAATGATTAGCCAATTTTGTGACTCCGACCACAAAAACCGATATTCTAATTTTTCTAAAAAATAAAAGGCTTTTGGCGGGAACAATCCACATCAGGTATCTTATCCACCTAAAAGCTATTTATGGACAAAAAACGAAAGAAAGCGATTTTTCAACTCTTGCCACGAAATTAAGATTTTGGTCGATATTTCCTGACCATCGCTCTTAAGTGTCTAGTTTAATGGCAGACGCAGAATCACTATTTAATCTAAATCCCTAGGAATATGAATTTTACAATCCATAAGTTTAGATAATTATTGTAAAAAGAAAATGTTTTGTACAAGCTTACGCGATCATCAGACAGATCTTAATGAAGAGTATACCTCACTCAGTTTAAATACATACAGTAGTTAGTCAATTAGTAAGTCTATTGTAACCTGGTGTTGATGTTCACCAGGGAGTATTTGTTCTCATGGCGGCATTTGGAAATTAATTCAGTTCTTTTGTTAAGGCTGCTTGTTTTGTCGGCTTTAATAATGAAGAGTTTTTCAGTTTGGCAAAGGTTGCATCGTTTGGAAATACTGTTGTAGGCGGTTGCTGAAGAGATGATAGACCAGCTTATTTTGTAGTTTTCACAGTTATCCTTGAGTTTCCAGATGTGCTTTGCTAATTCGGTGCGGTTAGCGTATTTCCTGTTACGGAATGATAGTTTATGTTACGTATATCGTTGTTTGAATGTTCCTTCTGTTAGTCCGATGTAGTTTTTTCCTGTGTCGTCTTTGCCTGTGGTCACGTTGGCTTTGTATATTACGCTGGTAAGGATTTTCTTGTTGCGGTTGTTGATGATGCTGCCCATGTTCGGCATGCAGCTGTAGCTGACTTTCACGTTCTTCTTGTTAAAGACGGGGTACAGATTGTGGTTTGGTGGGAAGTGTTTCTTGATTCGGTTGTAGAAGGTTTAAGCAACGTTGGTCCGGACTTTTTTTGCAGTATGGGGGTTAACCAGATGATGTTTCATTTTCTATTTCTTTTCGTGGGTGTGGTTGTGTTTTCTTGTAGCAGGGAAGGTTTGCGTTGAATCCACTTGATCTGAGGGCTTTCTTAATCTATAATGATCTAGAAATATATGAGGATTGCGAGTTAGTTTTCTTACAGCTGTGCCGCTGTCTTGGCGATCTTGTTCCGCTTATTGTAGATTATTTGTAATGGGGGAAGTAAGAGAAGTTCTTCCTCCCGCTGGCTTTGAGAGACCTCTCCAAGATCACTGAGAGCAGATATGTATTTCAGGTTAACGCGTTATTCGCAATAAGATATGCCAACACAGCTTCACAGTTGTAACAAAACTAACTCACAATGTTATTCAAAATCATTCTCATTAGTTTTCAAAGTAACTGCTACGAACAGTGTTTTCATAAACTTAAATTTAAAATTAAAAATCAGTTTTAAGTTCAGTACATGTGTTTCAGGTTAGCACGTTATGCTGAAAAAGATTGCTATGACAACTACACCGCTGTAGCAAAACCAACTCACAATCTACTTCAAAATTATTCTTGTTAGTTTTTCAAAGTAACTGCTATGAACAGTTATTCCTTAGCTACCCTGAATTTGAAAGTTCTATGAGGGCAATGTTTAAGGGAAAGAAAATGTACACTACTGTGTAACCCAGCTGTTCCAAACTTTCTTTGTAAAGTAACAGACAGTTACCTGATTTTGATCGATAACTTTAGATATTGATTGAAAAACTAGTCATCTTTCATGTTGTTTTTTTGGATCATAATTCTCTCACAGAAATTCCTAAGCTCTTGAAATACTTTCTTTTGAACAAAACACATATTTCTAGATGATACATGTATTTGGGGTGCATTCTCGCACTGCTTCATAATCCTGATAAGCATGGAAAGAATGACAAACTTTTCAGTAACAAAGGGTAAGCAATCAATTTGTCCCGTAAAAGTCACTTTTATCCTTGACTAAATGAAATCAAATTAATGTTACACCATTTCATTTTTTTAAACACATAGGCCAGTGAAGGAAATGTTAGCAATCAGGTTATGTCTTGTTTGCTAATGTAGGTCAAGTGAGGAGTTGTGTTAAAGTTTGTAGTGATACTGAAATACTGAAATGTTAGAATATCACTTTATCTCTCCAGATTATATTTTGAAGGTGACAGCTAAGGACTGCCTATCTTGAGGCTTCAACAAAGACCTTTGTTTAAGATTGAGTACTTGTATATGGTGGACCATCAGCAACGATGGGAAAAGGACACTTGTGACAAAGTTAAAATGCATATAGCAGATAATAAACGGAAAAGAAAAACATCCTGAGCAAAAACGTCACTTGAAAGAGATATTTTATTGTTACTTGGCCCGCTTCCACAGTTCCTAATGGTCTAGTTTGATATTGAGATTTTTTTACTTATCAAGTTAAGTTTCTTTCACATGTTTATGGTGAAGGATGAATTTAAATTAGTAAAGTAGAGAGTAAACTCGCAGTTGTAAAGTAAAACAATTGTGAAACCTTATTAAGATCCAGATTATTTTTATTAAAACACAGTTAAGCTCATATCAAATTTCTATTCTCTGGCTTCACCAAGTCACCCAGCTAGGCAATTTTTACACAAACTGCAAAAAAACTAGTGCCATTTCTGAAATGACATTTTGTCCAAAGGTAACTTTAGGACGTAACTGACTTAATATTATAACAGGAATAGGTCATTAAGGCCATGGCCACCTGCAGTAAGCTTAGATTTTGAGTTGACAGATCGACTATTACCAGTAATATTACTGGTAATTTCTTAAATTCTTTAATTAAGACCAAGAGCTGACTGGGAGCATGAGAGAGAAGTACAGGAAAAGGGAATTCTGCTCTCCCTTACCCACAAAAGCAAATTAATCCATTCTGTGTTTGATTCAAGTTTATATTGTCTGCCTATATGTGATTCTTAAATGTGGTCAACCTTTATACCTAGGTATATGAAGATGTCTCCTTATTGTCCTTGGTGGCCCCAGTAATTACCCAAAAAGGCACCAGAGTGAGGAAGGCAATTGGACCAGCAGAACGGTTAAGTTTATCTCCACACGACTTAGCCTATGGTGATAGCCAACATTCTAACCCTTCTGGCTATAGAATAGGGAGGTCAACGGCTTCAAAGATCATTCGAGAAACATGTGAAGCTCTCTGGACTGTTTTGCATGAGGAATACTTGAAACCTCCCAACTCGGACAAAGAATGGAAGGAAATTGCAAACGAATTTCAAAGGTTGTGAAATTTCCCACATTGTGGTGGGGCTATTGACAGAAAGCATGTGGCAATACAGCGTCCTTAAAGAGTGGCTCGTTGTACCACAATTATAAAGGCTTTTTTAGTATATTCTTGCTTGCAGTATGTGATACTCACCATTCATTTACCTAAGTGGATGTTGGGAATTATGGTAGCAATAACGATAGTGGCGTTCAATCACACTCAACCATGGGACAAGCTTTGGAAACTGAGCAACTGAATCTTCACACTACGGAAGCACCTGAAGGTTGGAGAGATCATCCTTTTCCATATTTCTTAGTTGGCGACGAAGCACTTGCTCTAAAACAACGGATGCAAAGACCATGTTCTGAAGGGGAGCTGCCTGAAGTCAGAAGAATTTTCAATCACCGGCTATCTCGTGCAAGAAGAGTGATTGAAAATGCATTTGGCATTCTTGCAGCAAGATGGCGTATATTTCACCGACCTATCCAAGAAAGTGTCGGAACTGTTTAATCCATTACACAGGCTGCTGTGTGCCTCCACAATTATCTTAGACAAACAAACAATGCATGTTATTGTCCTGTTGGATTTATTGATAACTTATCAATAAATCCAACAGGACATCGCGTAGAATGCCTATTGTTCTCGGGACATTTACTTGCAGTAGCGAAAAAAATTATAGATCCGTAATATTAGCGGCGAAAGATATTCTGGAGAGCTTTGATTGTTCAAAGATTACGCGCTCATTCCTACTCAGGGAATAATGCCTAAGCTCATTAACTTGTCAAGGCGGAGCTACGAAACAATAGCTTAGAAAGTTATTGTTTATGCTATTGTTAGAAGAATATCACACATTACGTGCGTGTGTTACAACCTGGAAGAGCATTCGATTTTGAAACCTTCGTTACATATCCATCTATTTCTTCATCTTACTCAATAAACACTTTGGTTCTATCACTACCCGTTTAGGATTTGATTTTCATTGGAACTAGACCCTGTGAGCAGGGTAACTGGGATACCTGGATGGTATTGGATCCTTGGGATCAAATGTAGTGATATTACGGGTGTCGGAATTGTATACTGAAATAGTGAGCTCAAGTCTGGCCAAGGGCATACACCTATTTCAGAAAAGGTTGTCATCAGGTGATAAGTGACAGGTCATTTCAAGACGGAAAGGAATCATGGGTCTTTTACTAATTGATAACCTAATGGTTATTTTCTGGCCGACAGCCAATTGATAGGGTTTCTCAAAGAGCTGCTTTTCACAATTACCATTAGATGTATGATGCATATACTATTCTGATGAGTAGCACAGTCACATAGCCATTTGCTGTAACATAGTTCAAAAATAACTATTTTTTTATTTTTTCACTTTTTATCTTTTTTGACTTTAATTTTAATCAAAATGTACATTGTAATCAATATCTGTAAATATTTTTATTATTTTGCATTAATAACACTAATTTTGGTATTACCCACAATCCCTTGTGGGTGTGGCACATTTTTGGTTTTTCATAAAATCTTAAGAAAATCAATGTAAAAATGGAAAAAAAGAGGTTTTGTAATTATTAGTTCACATTGAAGCAATTATTTCCTCATTTTCTTTTAAAGGGAGTTTGTAAATAGACTTTCGTCCTCTCTTTCTGACTGGTAGGTCACCGCAAATGTGACGGACAGTAGCAGCATGTACAAACGCTTTCCATTTTTCGTCAATTGTGAAGGTCATATCATGAATGTTCTCCCTTATGTAAAAGTGCCCCTTAAGAACTCAGTCTCCTCTGTAATAATGACACTGATAGTCATCTGTGACATTACTGTCAAGTTCTTCAACTCCATCAGAAGTGACCTGAAGGAGATAGAAGTCAGACAGGATCATCTTCAGCGGCTATCGCAACTGTACTTCCCTTGCTGGCCAGGTCAGCTATGTAGGAAGCAGTATCATGGTCTAAAATTGGTGCTTCAGTTGCCTGTCGAGTGGTTGCCACATCACCCTCTCTGGTTAGCTCCACCGGCTTCCATTTATCAAGCCATGCCTTGTTAGTGGAGTTCTCCTCATCATTCACAATGCAATTGATGCAGTAACATGAGCGGTGTCGCACAAACACCTTTCCCTGCTGAGGGGTGGTTTTCACGCAATGCAGTTTTCTGATTCCTTTTAATTCTGTGAATTTGCGTCCAGCTCTATTCCTGACAACAGATCCCTCCCCAGAAGATGGTACAAAATGGAAGATCCTGCGCTTTAGCTGAACTGACTTTGTTCTTGCTGAGAAGCTTGATGGTGCTGGCTGGGAAAAGTGCTGGACTAAGAAGTCGTGCATGCTTCGAGCACTGGTGATGGTAGCTGTTCTTCTGAGGACAGCTTGGCTGACTTTTTGCTTAACGTGAGAACCTGCAGCATCCTGTTCTTCCTTGGCATGTGAGGTCTCGAAGTAGTTTCTCTGGATGGGAAAGCCAAAGTCAGCGAGTGAACATGAAAGATCACCAATGCTAGTGTTGGAAAGATCTGCCATGGCAAACTCTGTACGGACTCCCCTGTTATTGTCTGTGTAAACGAACCATGTGCTTTCAAAGAGAAGCTGCGAAGGAGCGGATTTCGTGGAAGTTTTGGTGGTGTTTTTCGCCATATTCCTTCGTCACTTTCCTTCGTTACGGTTCATGAACACGGCAGCAATGGCGGAAAGTGTTTCCGCGTCGACCAAACGTAAATTTCTAGCGTTAGATCTAACGAAATGGGTTGAAACGTTCTGTAAATTTAGCTTAATACAAGCCCATTCCAAGAGAGGTGAGCTTGTTTACTCAACTTAACAAGAATCGCGTCTGACAACGGATCTACTGGTGGATATGTGATGGAATTAAGCTCAATATGGCCGTTACGAAATGTGTTTCCGCGCGTTTTATTTTGATCTGGAAAACATTCTACTTGACGATTCAACTTCAGCGTTGGTTTGTAAATATTATGATGTATGCCCATTACATTTTTGTTATTAGTTTGTTGCTTACACAGTCGAAATTATCATTATTGCCAGTTTTTCACACTATGGTTGTTTTAATAGTTGCGAGCGTTACATTGTTCAGTGATAAAAACAGACGTTTATAACTTGCGTTAGAATAAACCATTCTTGTTGCAAATCATACTGCCTTTTGCTTTTGTCATAAACTACTAACGGCCAAAACATAGTGGCCCCATGTGCGTTCTATATTGAGATATTTAATTCTTTTCTTCCGTCTGATACATTTCATGTTACGCGTTACACCCAGAAATTCACGCATTTTCAGGGAATTTTTATTTTTTACAATTTTCACTTTGTCGCAAACCTTGTTTTCTCTACACCAAAATGAAGTAGGATAACTAAGCTTATATTGTGGAAAGTGTGAGATTTAGAGGTTAAACCTTCCCGAAGATATTCGCTAAGAAAGGCACTTGAGTCCAAAATGGCGGCGTGACTGTGCTACTCATCTCTGTGATTATCATCAAGGATGTGACAATAAAAAGACAAAAGGTTTTTATGTACTATTGTTTGATTTTTTTTAGGGTAAAGTGTATTTATTTGGAGTGATACTGGTTGAGCAATGTGCCATTGAAGTCATTTAAAAAGATGATATATGCATAGCAGTATGATGTTTTTGAATGGTAAGTAATATTAGTAGCTTTCAGAGCCGGTGTAATTTGGAAAGTACATTATGTAGTTGCAAATTATATTGTCAGCGAAAATTATAGGTACTGTCTTGATTTTTATGGCAGCTGAAAGCTGGAGAGAAAAATAAATTAGTCCCAAGGACATCAGTAGAAGGAGAGGGGAGGGAGTGGGACAATGAAAATTATACCTGGTTAAGGTCATTGTTTTGATGAATTGTGTTCCCCCTTGAACTGGGGTCCAGTTTTTAAGTTAAGTCACTTTGATTGATTATCTGGTCAATTGTGGAAATATAGCTACAAAATGATGCTTACTCAAGAAACTTAAATAGCAGGACCATAAACTGATAGGTGACTTGCATAATTCTACAATATGCGTTGATCACACAAAGAATCATTTATTTTCAAATTGTGGTTGAATAGAGCAGGCAAGAGGGTCAGGGATTTTAAAGGTTTTAATTGATGATTAATGAATTTCTTATGTAAGTTAATTAAACCCTTTACACCTCAACATCTGTATGCATACTGTCCATATAGTTATTTTTACATTTTTTAACTTTTTACACCCTAACATGAATATGAATTTCCCTTATTCTCATGGTGTCAATGTTTTATTCAGGGGTGGTCTTGTAAGGAGAAATTAGATACCAGTCACTGTTACAGGTTAAAGGGTAAGGTGTTGAAAAGGAGAATTTCTCTAATAATCAAAAGCTTGTTGAATTTGTGATCATTTCCTTTATTCTTGTGATTAAACGTTTGATTCAAGTGTGATAGTGTTAGAAGAAATTAGATGGTTATTAGTGTTATGGGTATAAGGGTTAAGTCAGTTTGTTTGTAGTGAACGGTTTATCCAGTGAGACACTTTTTCTTTTTCTTTTTGTTTTAGGGATAGTGAAGAATGTTGATTGAGCACAGGTTAGAAGTATCAGTTCAAGCCTCCTGATGTTTTCTAGACAACATGAAAATAATGGATGAGAGGATTTGTAATATCTCAGGATTAAATATTTATGAACTTGTATGATGTGTAGGTGTACTGGAAGTAAACATGTACAGGATATTAAAAACACGTTAAAAGTAATTGGAAGTGACTTGACAGTAATTAATGGTCACATCAAGACAGCTTTTTTAGTGACATGAAAATGGATGATAATTGAGTTAAAACTATTCAAAGATCACGACATTGACCTGATGTGAAAAAAAGAAATCACTTTTTGTCCAAGATATGCATTAGTTAAGAGTTGATATGAATATGAAAAATTAATTAAAAGAGTCACCAATTATTTTAAGATGACTATGTTTTAATTAATGACGCATATAATGATAAAGTCAAACAGTAAGGGAATATTAGTTTTTGCAACAGTGTTAATAATTTCAATATACTATTGATAAAGATTACTAAGAGTACTTGGCAACAGTATGATACTGTGAATAGATGTATGTTTGATTGTTTTAAACGTTATTAAACTTTTGATGGTAATGAAGTGATTTTATTTGAATTACAATATAATTTAGTACAACATGCATGGAACTATAAAAAATGGTGTTAATGCGTTTTAGTTGAAGTTGTCTATTAGATTGACTGGAGTTTAAAGTTTCACAGATGAAATAATAATACTGCAAAAATTTGTTCATAAAGATGTTCAAAAAGAATTGTGTTATTTCGTTCGACGCCAGGAACGCTTTTGTGTGAAAGGAATCCGATTTCAGACGTTGAAGTTCATGTTCGACTTGGTAACTAGTCGTATCCATTTCAAGGAGTCCCGTAAGTTCACTAGCTTTGGTTTGTAATTATCCGATCGACCCAAATGAGCTAGTACAGATTAGAATTGTGAGCCACGCCATCATTCAGTTGTTGTAAAATGCTTTCAAAGGTGAGAGAAAGGAGAGGGCACTTTGGAACCTTTTTGCTAATTGTGTGTTGCTTGCATTTCAGAACCCTTACGCCATTATAGTATATTTTGTGGCCAATTATAAACCCAGCAGTGTTGGGCAATTGTCATTGTCGCAATGTCCAGTTAGTCGATTTCTTTATATGCCGTTAGAGAAAGTCTATTGAAAATGCATGTCCACTATGTGATAAAGTTTTGAAAATAAAGTTCCATTCAGCGGCATGTCGTGAGTACCATATTACGAAGAAGTACTCCTCCCGCCCGGTATTCAATTGTGTTGCGGGTGGGCAAAATAATGCATTTTTAAACTAGATCGAGCGCAGTTAATTAATGCATGATTGTTAGTAGTTGTTTAGAGCAAAAGACCAAATCTTTAATTTGAAAAAAATCGAATGAAGATGTCACACATCTACATATCGTATTAACTTTTTACATTGTAAGGTCAGTATGCATATTCTCCATACTGTTGTCAGTAGTAGAATTTGTCTAACAATCAAGAGTTAGTTGGTGATGATTTCTTTTATTCTCGTAACCTTTATGTGTGATTCAAGGGTGATATTGTAAGGAGCAATTACACGATAGTCAGTCTTAGGGGTTAAAGGGTTGAAGCGGTCTTCTTGGTCCGTGCGTAACAACCTTATTGCTGATAGTTAGGCCATAAACCTGAAAAAAAGAAACCAGGTTCTGTAACTTACAGAAAAGGACAGAAAAAGGTTTTAAAAGAAATTGTAACATGTCTGGTATCAAATTAAAGAAAAAGGTCTCCAGTCAAACAAAGTTACTGTAAAATACGATATGTCAAATAGACCAATTATAACGCACGCATTGTACAGGAGTTGTATTGAGGCGTGAGAGATAAAAGACAACTGATTGAAATTTTAGATAAGTCAGAAAAAAAAATTATATTTTTCATGATTATTGGTAGGTTACAGAAAAGGTGAATGTTTTTTGTAGGGAATATTTGCACGGATCTTTTTTCATTTTCCCAGTACGTAAATTGGAATTGTGGACTGGTATTTAAAATGAAAGAAGATTAGACGAGTCGTGTTTGTTGATGAATTACGATTTTCTTGTTGTAACTCGAAGAAAAAAAAACAGAGAAAAACTCTGTTTAATTTTTTCCAGTAGTTGTCTGGTGCACGCCCTTCTGTTGTATAAGAGGAGTTTCAATTTCAGTTGACACGAAATTTCAACACCAAGTGGCCATTTGATGAAACGCTCATAAACTGACTTTCGTCGGGTCGGTTTGGAAGATGTCTGGGTCGAGGTCATGACTAGTGGACCGCGGGAACTGCACACTGATATGTGTTTAAAATTCTTTCAATGCTTTTCCCGTTCCTCTTGTATTAATTTTCCAAAAGTTTTACGGTTAGTTTTTTACGAATCAAACAATGTCTCCTGATCTGTTCACTCGGAAAGTAATTTTACAATGGGCATATTTCACACGAGTAGAATAGCAAAAATTAATACCAGTCGCGTTGGATAGGGAAGTCTTCCGATTATATTGCAAAAGTGTTTCTGAGTACAATTAGATGGAAACTTGTAACAAAGTAGAATTCACTGTTTGATTAAATAAAACGATTTACGAAATATTGAGCTCTTATTTTAACTCGTGAATTGCGCGCATGCTCGCTCGCTCGCTCGATTGGTCGATTCCTGTAAACTTTTTTTCGATTTTAAGCTTTTGAGTGCATTTGATAGTTTTTGGCGAGCAATAAACAAACAAAATGGCGACCTTTGTTGGTAAAAATAGTGGTGGGGTGAAAAAGAAGCCAAAATGATAGTAATTTTTTTTCGTTTTAGTTTCAACAAGCGGCGCCAGCGACTGGCAGGCATGCAAGGATTCACATTGAAATAACAGAACAACCTTCGTTTTTCATAAAATTGTAATTTACAATCCTTGAACTTGAAAACAATCCGAAGATTTATTGAAAATATCACTTACTGCGAAGCAGTCGGAGTTTACAGATGTTTAAAAGCTTTTTCGGTTATGGGGTGAGGTTGAGGACAAAATCGATCATTACGTTTCGTATCGCGTGTTTTTCCGGTGTGAAGCAACATGAGATGCCGGCGACTGACGAAATTACAAGTTATCTCGAAAATCAAATAACACCTAAACAAACAATTTTAGCTACCGATTTTCAGTGAATTTTTAAAAGAACAATTTTCTTTAAAGTGTCATGACAATTTGAAGATTCAAAATAAATATTACGTTCAAAAATGCGAAAGTTATACACCAAAAAATTGATAAATAGGCCTGAAATGAAGTTCTATCTTGTTCTTGATTATACGTTGCGTAGCACGTGACTAAAATCTACCCAGGCGGAGATCCAAAATGACGGTGGCAGTCGTGGCTTAATTATATCACTCAAAACTCGTTGCCGTTTGTCTCATTTGCTAAAGAGAGAATCGTTAATGTTTTCATTAAGACAGTATTGCCTTGGTTTTCTAATATTTACAATGATAGACAGTTAATTTCACTTTTCACCCACATTTACTTCCAACCTTTTCTTTTGAACCAGAAACAGAATTGATATACGTTTAAAACACATGACATCGTCCACCCTTGTCAAATGTAATAATATGATCATTTCAATTGTAATGCCTTCTTATCCCAACGTTACTTTGTTTTTTTGCTGCGAACACTGAACTACTGCTCGTACTCTAGATATGACAATCAACGACAAAATTCCCTAAACCAGATATCAATAAAACATAGTCCAAAAAATCATGTATCAATTAACGAGTTTGCTCACAGAGCACTTTTATCTTTTATTTTAATCAGCCCTCGTCAATTATTGAGCTGAAGACAACCAATAGAAATCATTTTTATTTTTAATGTCAATTAATATATGTATTGACCAATGAATAAGAAGGAAAGAATGGGTCAACTTCATCTGATTGGTGCAAAAACATTATAAATGCTGTACCCAGAAACGTGTATGCTCCGCCTTCACCCATATTCTTTTGGACCATTGACCGGAGTATATTGGTGGAAAAAGTGATTAGCGAGAATGGGTAAGCTATGATAACTTAAACACAATTTATCGTAAGTACAAATAATTTTGTGAATAACGAAGCTAGATGTTCCTAGTACAAAATTAATGCCTAATAACGTATCTTTTGGTGAAAAGGAGAAGGTGACAAAAACTGCGCAATTTGTTTTAACAGCAAATACCTTTCAATCTGTTCACGATATACCCTTCCAAATAAAGAATATAGCTAAAATCATAATTCCCTTAAAAACATTGCAGTTGTCGAATTTATTGTTGTCATATTTTGTTAACGAAGAATCTTTTTATAAGGAATCGAGTTGTTGCGTCACTGGTAAAGGTGTGCATTTTTTGTTTACTCTTAGAATTCAGAGTTAAATCAGAGCCGGAAAACAAGGAAGGTAAGATCACTTTCTTTGTCGAATTTCCTTTTCTCTTCTTACATGATACAAAACGAGTAACAACACAAATTCATGAAGAAAAAAAACAACTATATTTTAAGATTGGCGAACGTGTGAGTATAACTGCCTTTATTTCCCTTTGAGAATGTAAAAGTTTTCAGAGATTTGGACGCTATTTGCTCTTCGTATTTTCTGCGTGTCTATTTCACTAGTTTAGCCAATAGTTCCATCTCGCAACTTGGTTAAAATCGTTGCTATCACACCTCGACTTGAACAACATTTAAGAACAGAACACGTTCGTGAAATGTCTCTGCATCGGCACTAGTCATTTAAGTGATGAGTACTGCAAGCGGCGAGAAAAGCGAGCTAAAGAAGTTCTAAACGACAAACTCGAAGCATTTTTAGATCACAAAGGTACTGCGTTCTAAACGTTATAAAAATACACTGAAAGTAACAACCTGTACCTAAGTACGCACATTCAGAAGGATCACGTACGAAAAGCCACAGCGGAGAATTGAGTGTTTATAGTTGTAAGGTGTGAGATAGAGTACGCACGTAAACAATGGGAACAATAATAACACTACGCGGAAAAACCTTTGATTTTACAGTTTCCATTTGTTTGTATTTATCGTGGAGATACAAGCTCAAACCAAAGCAGAAGACATTGCCATTTTTAGGAAACTTTCTGTCGAAGTTCAACAAGGAAATGTTGCATTAACAGGTTTGAATTTAAGCCTGAAGTGGAACATGTGTAACATGCCAGCGAACTTGGAAACGAATCCTTGAAGTAAGCTGTCGAGATGAATTTAAACCAGCTTTTACTGAACTATGCTTGAAAGAGTAGTACTCATTTTTCAGACATTTCATTTACCTTGAAGTGCATTAAACCGGTTGGTTCACATCAACGACGGTCCGGTCGTTTTTCAACCAAAACCATTCACCCGGAATTCCAAAACGTTCCTCAAACGCGCGAGGACAGCGGCAAATGAAAGCGCATGCTTCTAACACAAGAAGCAGAGAGCAAGAGCACCAAGCAGTCGTGCGACACTTTATCCCACCGATTTCAATGTCAGTTTGCCAGGTTAAAGGATCTACCCCAAAACTCAAACAGACAAACTGGTTTGTGTTTTGGTTATTTCCAGGGAGAGATAGACCACCCTCCGGTTTCTCTTGGTTTTCACAAAAAAAAATCACTTCAAAACAAGTAAAACGTGTGGAGTTGTCACTGCGATGGTATTTAAGCCCTTACTCTGATGCTCTGACGCAAGTATAACTCAATTAGATTGATGGCTTGTCAGTGAGCAAAAGCAAATAGATTACTCAGTTTATTTTTAGACTTTTTGATAAATCCACATATTTGATAACTTTGGAGTTAAATAGCTCCCCTTGCCAGACAGTTACAACACCAATTTTAAGTCGCCTTTATAATCTATCATTTCATCTGTGAAAACCATCTAAAAAATATCTTGGGGGTCTGCCGTATTTTTGTCTCGAATGCCTTTTAAAATCTGCTGCTGTGACAAGGTTCCCTGAAGTACACCTGTCACGGAATTCTGGGTCTAGGCGGTTGCTTGGCCAATTAATCCAGCATTTTATAGTTCGCTATACAACATCATTAATCAACAAAGTTAAAAGTGTGAAAAACTGCGAGATTTTTTATAGGAGTAAAAAACTTCACGTTTAAAAGCGAGATGTGTGTAGGCAAATGTTCATGGAAAGTCGTAACGTTTCTTTCTTCTGTTGTTTGTTACTTTGGAGATTTGCCAAAATCAGCAAATATGGCTTTCGTACGGCAGAAAACATTAATTAGTCAATGATCTGATAGTCTGTTGTCCTTATCGCCCATTTTTGGTG
>NC_089314.1:11242664-11257664 GCF_036669915.1 Pocillopora verrucosa
ACAACTACAATTACACATGAAAACTGCCACGTGGTTAGCGTATGTGCATGAGCACTGGACTGTGTGAGAGGTCGGGGTTCATGACCTAGACTGGACCCACACTCAGGGTCTTAAAATAACTGAGGAGAATGTGCTACCTTTGCTATGACATCTGCAAGCACTAAGACATTCTAGTTTTCTCGGATAAGAACGATAAGCTGTAGGCCCTGTGTCCTGCATCTTCTCAGTATTGGTTAGTAGGGGACATTGAAGAACCCACACACTTATCACAAAGAGTAGGTACTGTAGCTCCCAGTGTTGTGGTCTGCTCTAGTGTTAATAGGTGGCTTATTTTTAGAGTCTTGTATTGTGTTTTAAGCCTACCTCAGATTTGTCAAATCCGAAATTTGATTAAAGTAAAGTAAAAGCAATCACCATTGATAGTTATAACACTTACAAAAAATTTGCCTTTTACATACTAGACCACTAATCATAAATTTTTGTGAAATTTTAATGCCTGTTTTATGTATCATTTACTCCTTCTGATGCACTCCTTTGTCAATGACTTCCTATTTCGCAGATTGCCAGATCAAACCTTGCTAAGGTATCTGCAGTGGTGGTGGCGGCAAATGAAGCTGAAGACAACTAAAGTGGTAACATTCTGCTTCATATTTGTTTTAATTAAAATGTTATCTTGTTAATCAATATAACCTGTCAAAACTGGCTGTCACTTTGAAGGAAATAACATATTAGTCACACTAGAAAAGCCTCAAGTTCATATGTAAAGAAAAAGCAAACAATTGATTCATGAAATCATCACATGTTGCATGACTCAGTGTTAAGTTATGACAGGAATTGTTACAATTTGAACACATCACAACGAATGATATGGGGAACAAAATTTCATCCATTTTAAAGACTAAGTCAAAATTTTAAATCAACGTTATTTCATTCCCTTTTCTTTTGAAACATGACCTCATCACACCTGAGGTCACACAACAAACTTTCTGTTACTTTTCTTGACACACACAAGTCACTAAGAGTTTTTTCAAATCAGAAATTTAAATAGTTGTACCTTCTGAAAAAGGATCAAGTTAACACCTAGCAAATGATTGCAAAAATTACAGTAAAAATTTGTATTTATGTTAAAAGTTTTTAGTACCTACAATTTATACTACAAAACAATGGCAGGAGCACTAGTGTCAACACAAAATATAATACATAAATTTTCAAATAATGACCAAGAATAGAAGTTCTGTGCTAATTAACCCTTTGAACCCAAACACTGTTGGGCATCTAATTTTTCCCAACACTGTCATCTCTAAATCACACAGTAACGTCATGACAATAAAGGAAATAATCACCAATTAAATAAGCCCTTTTTAATCACTTGATTACTTTCCCTTTCAGCAACAAGTGTTGGCCCATACCGTAATATCCACAAGATTTCATAATTTTCCTTTTTTGCGTTGATGTGCTGTGTTTTTGTGTTTTTGGTTTGAAGCAGACTAATGTTTGCCCATGGCGTAGTATCCACAAGATTTCATAATTTTTCCTGTTTTGCGTTGATTTGTTGTGCTTCTGTGCTTTTGAATTGAAGCAGACAAATGCTGGCCCATGGCGTAATATCCACAAGATTTCATAATTTTTCCATTTTTGCGTTGATTTGTTCTGTTTATGCGTGTTTGATTTAAAGCAGACAACGAACCATCAATAAATAATTTACCTTTAGTTCCCGCAACAGTGCACACTTTGTCAAAGTTACTTGAGAATCTTCTTACATATTAATATGATATCATCAAAGAATAGAAGGTTCATCTTGGGCCTGGTCGCTATGGTCTTTTTCTGTACGAAATGACTTCAAGTTGTCAACAAAAGTACCGATAACTCTTCAACCTCTTGTGCTGTGATTAATACATATATCCCGATGTGACCAAAACAACACACCTAATGACAAAACTACTACCAAACTTTACCAACCTTGACTAAACAAAAATGCCTTTTCCTTATGCGATGAGCAATTGTTTTGAAAATCATGATTCCTGTGTTCCCCTGTTTAGTATCCTGTTCGCCAGCAATCTTGAAACCAACTCCCAAATGGAAATTCATCAACTCGACCTTCCCTTTCTTTTATCTATAGCCAATTCTACTGTCTACAAACGATTCGCCATACAACAACAAACATAGTTCAGATATCGACGCCATCATTTACTCCGTCGTAATTTCGGCCATTTGCTGCGACAAACCGACTACGCAAGATAGATTTCCCCTAGCAACAACCTCGTTACTAAGAGACCGGTGTCAGCCAATGTTCCCAACAACAAACCGTTCTAGCACTAGTAATTAGGTTGATTTAGCAAGACAACGGGAACCTCACTTGACGACAGCGCGCGCAGTGCAAATACCCAAATATGGTCAAATTAGAACAGAATCCAGACTATTCCCCTCGCTCTCCCGTCGTCATCTGACGTTCCCGTCCTGTTGCTAAATCAGCCTATTGTCTCGTCAGGCGGCACTTTTTGGCCAATGTACTTTTCCCGGCTGAGCAGTACTTTTAAGCAAAGATGTCGGTCACTACCTCAACCGATAAATATCATATTAATCCTCTCTTTTGTCTCTCTCTCTCAAATCACTTTGTTGACAGAAAAATATTGCTTTCGAAGGCAATTTGTATAAGCAAAAGTGTTATTAAATTGGTCCACAAGCGGCCCAAAAACCGTCTGAAATTAATTTTAGTCCTTCACAAAAAGTACCTAAAAAGTAAAAATGTGACGTATTTGGTTACATTTGAATTAATCGATAGAACTTTCATCCATTTAATATCTGAATTCTCTTAAACAATTTGTTTGTACTGATGACGCGACCAAAGTTTTTAGCACTGCTACATAGATGTTTTCGGTAACTCTTTTCCGGATCATTTGTAGTGGTTCTTGCACAACAAAAACTGAAAAAATTTAGTAAGGAAAAGCCGCATTTAATCCCCTTGTGTTTTGATGAAGTATCTCATTCGAATTTAGTTTTCTGAAGGAAAGACCAGATTTACACACCCCATTGCAGTAAACAAACGAGCAAAGTCTCACAGTTTCAAAATAAAAAAATTGAATTTAGTTACCTTAACTTTCCTTGCCACTTACTTACTGAACACAGGTAAATCTTCGTACACTAATTCTATTCCGTCACCGCACTGAGGGCTCACGTGAGATAGCATTGCGCCTGCGCGAACTCAGTGTGTTGCCGCCTTTGGAGCGAACGGACGTTTGTTTTTTCAACACGCTGAGAATTTTAGTTTTAAGCGATAATTCGCAAAAAATGCCCGAGACCTCGGATAAATCTGAGCTTAAGGGCGAGAAAGACAACTTAAAAAGAAAAAGTAGTGGCTCTAGAAGCGAACACATTGAAGCAAATGTTAGAATCATCGAAAGAGGTGATGGCGCCGATGGCGCCAAAACTGACTCACATGGTTTACAAGAGCTGGCCGCTACGTTGAGACAGGGTTTCACCCAGATGTCTCAAGATTTATCCAAGACTATTGCTGAGTCGTTCAAACAGTTTCAGTCAGACTTTGAAATACAATATGTTGACACGGAGGAAGAACAGGAGGCAAAATCTGCCGAGAATGACCACGAGGTCAGCGAAGAGCCCCCCACGAAGAAGAAGCGACATGACAAAACTACGAGCTTAGAAGAAGCTGTGACAAAGCTGGCTGACTCAACCGGGGCTCAAAATATGCCTTCTAATGAAGGAAAATTTGAGGTACTTAACAGCTTGAAACAAGAGCTGAAGAAAGAGGAGACGGGCCCAAGTGTAAACACAGAGCTGGCGAATGTAGTGAATGCCATGCTCAAAGAAGGGCTGCCTGAAGAGAAACTTCAGGAAAAGTTGAACAAGTATCACAGACCAGAGAACTGTGAATTCTTGACAAAAGTACGAGTCAATCAACCAGTATGGGACCACCTTACTCCAACAGTCCGGTCCCAAGATGTTAGACTGCAAAAGGTGCAGACATCCATCTTCAAAGGAATGTGCGCGTTGACAAATATGATCGACAAACTCCTTGAGCACTTGTCGTCACTCCCAGCGGGAAACGACCTTCTTCAAAAGTCAACAGATGCACTTACATTGTTCGCTAATGCAAACAGTGAACTCAATCAAAGACGAAGGGAATTTATTAAACCGGATTTACACGAGGAATACAAACATCTTTGCTCCTCGTCGGTTCCGATCACTGACCAATTGTTTGGCAATGATCTCCCGAAACAAGTGAAAGAATTGACCGAGGTCAATCGAGTGGGAAAGAAAGTCTCCACACACAGTGGTCGATCAACGAACAAGCCTGATTATCACAGGCACAACTCTTACGCACATAGCCGCGGACGCTCAGGAAACCAACATTACAGGAAGCCTTTTTTAGGCTCGTGGAAAAACGACCACAAACATCCTCCGAACTTCAAGAGGAAGAAGGAGGGGAAGTCAAAATGAATCAGACTGCTAACAACGTTGAGGTAAGAAATGTGTCAGAGCAACCTATTAAAATTAAAGGTGGAAGACTGAAACAATTTACCTCTCAGTGGCAATGCATAACCTCAGATCCTTTCATACTTAATAGTGTGAAAAATTATAAAATTGAGTTTGAAAATGGAGAGCCAATGCAGTTTATGCCACCAAAAGAAATAAATTTTACAAAACCAGAGCAGGAGGTCATTGACAATGAAATTGATAAACTGCTGACCAAAGGTGTGATTTCAGAAACCACACATTGCCCTGGTGAATATATTTCTACTATATTCATACGCCCTAAGAAAGATGGAGGGTTTAGATTAATTCTAAATTTGAAGAATTTGAATGAACATGTGGAGTATCAACATTTTAAGATGGATACCTTACAATCGGCAATAAGGCTTATGACTCCAAACTGTTATATGGCCTCAGTAGACCTGCGTGACGCATACTACTCAGTGCCAATTCACAAAGATGATCAAAAATATCTGAGGTTTTGCTGGAAAGGTAGATTGTTTCAGTTTACATGTCTACCAAATGGTCTGGCTTGTGCACCCCGACTCTTCACAAAAATCCTTAAGCCAGTGTATGCTACGCTGCGCCAGAAGGGTCACCTAAATGTAGGCTATATTGATGACTCTTATTTACAAGGGGAGAGCGTGGAGGACTGCCAAGCCAATATTAATGATACCTGTGACTTATTTTCAACATTGGGTTTTATCCTACATCCTGATAAGTCGGTCTTACAGCCAGTTCAAGTCCTTACATTTCTGGGATTTGTCTTGGATTCAGTTAATATGACTGTCTCCTTAACACAGGAAAAAATCCAGCGCATAAGGGAAAGATGCAAGAAAATGATGGAGCTTGTTGAGCTCCCAATCCAGGAACTAGTTAGCTTTATAGGGCTTTTAGTGTCAAGTTTTCCTGGAATCTTATATGGACCACTGTATTATAGACAACTTGAGAGGGATAAAACTACAGCCTTAAGACAAAACTATGGCAATTATAATGCTCAAATGAGATTATCCCAAGAAAGCTTTTCAGAGATAAAGTGGTAGTATGATAACATACAGACAAATAACTACCCCATATTATTGCCTAATTCAAGGGGGCCCTCTGGTTGAAATTTGGTAAAATTGAAAAATTTTTCGCCCAAATTTTTTTTTGGAAAAATATTTACTTGACTCTATCTAGATTTTGAATATGTTGCTTGTTTTTACATAAATTACTTTGCAGAGTCAAAAAGTGGCCTTCTTTGAACGTTGTTTTTCCGTTGCCATGGTAACCAATTCAAAACAAGAGCCTTTTTCCCGAATTATTTTTGAGGCGTTAACGCTGTTCCACAGTCCTGAGTTTGGAAACAGACCGTAGTTCATTCCAGATTCCTAGAAGTTACTTTTGAGGCCTGGTTACTGAGTTACAAGGAGCTCTAACGAATTTTGTCCAAGTCACTTTTGTTGATCTATGCGTAGCATTTCACAGTTTATTGATTCAGTTTATAAAGGGTTAAATTATGCCGAAGCTAGGGAAAAAGCAGTCTGTTTTAAAGCAGGGAATTTCAAGAAAGCGTAAAGGGTTCAAAGGAGTTCAAAAACAAGCGAAAAGAGCGGCAAGCGCAACGAGCGAACGAAGGGTAAATATCACGTTCGTCGGTGAAGATGACGTGGTAAGCGAAATGATTCCACCGCCTGCAATCCCGGTTTCTGCGCGAAAAATCGGCGCTTGTGCTATTGATACGTCTCTGTGGGATGAAAGTATTCCAGATGATCTGGAAATTGCTGAAGGATATTGTGCCTCCGCGAAACATGCTATCATGGAGAAGGTTGGGCTCACTGTGAGTGATACTGCCAAAATGGAAGCTAGGAGAAGGGATTCAGAGAGAATTAAACAAGCAGAGAAGAGAGTGCAAGATCAGCACAAGAAATACAGAGTTACCAGGAGACAGGCTAAACAGCATAATGAAGATCTAAGGATTCGTGGCGAGGGTGTAACTTATGCAGCTGGAGCTTTTGGAGAAATAGAACCTTGTAATGGACCCAAAAAGAGGAAAACTACTCAGAAGACCAAAAAATAACTTTAGGGATATTTCTTTTAAAGCAGTTCTACCAACACACTGTGTTTTTTTATTGTAAAAGCTAACTTGAACCCATGTTTCCATAACATTTCCTTTTAAATCACATTTCCTGCAAATATGGGTTTTTCATGATTATTTGGGTGCCCCCTTAAATTTCTCAGGATGTATTTGTGCTAACAGCTCCGAATTTGCCACAAATATTTGAGACATAACATACTACAAACCTATTGAGCAAAATTCAGTTTGACTGAAAAGTGTTGAAGTTTTGAGGAGTTAATCTTTTTTTAATGAATTCGTTGCCATGGCAACATTAATGATTGAAACCCGATTTTGCTCAATAGGTTTGTAGTGCTTTCTAAGTAGATCCATGATGCTTAAAACCAGCCCAATTGGATGTATTTTGAGCTTTGAATTTGAGGGGGCAGAAGAATAGTTTAAAATGATAGAGTTTTTGTTTTTGTTTATTATTTACTAGGAATAAACAAACCTGGTCAACTTTACTTGTTGGCTGGTAGGTACTGGGTCATGTACTTGCCTCCTGCCAATTTTCAGCAGTTTACTATTAATGATTATGATTCTGTGACTGTTCTAGTTATGACCTTCTTTACTGTTGGATTTCAACCAGAGGGCCCCCTCAAATGTTGATGTAATAATTTACACCGATGCATCAACTAAAGGATGGGGAGCTGTCAAAGAGACAGAGAAAATAGGGGGTAGATGGTCAGAGGAAGAAGCAAAATATCACATTAATTGTCTGGAGCTGTTAGCTGCAATTTTTGGACTTAAGGCATTTTGCAAAAATGAGCAAGGCATTCACGTTAAGATTTACTCTGATAACTCTACAACTGTGAACTATATTAATGCTATGGGAGGTGTACATTCTAGGGAATGTCACACTATTGCTAAAGATATTTGGCAGTGGTGCATAGAAAAACAAATATGGTTAACAGCTGCTCATATCCCAGGGACCAAAAATGTTGAGGCAGATCGGGAATCACGCGTTTTCTCAGACAACAAGGAATGGATGATAAGATCTGATATTTTCCAACAGATCACAGATATCTGGGGGGAGCCCTCCATAGACCTCTTTGCATCCAGACTAAATCATCAGGTTCCATGCTATGTATCCTGGAAACCTGACCCAGGGGCAGCCTTTATTGATGCATTTTCTGTAACATGGGATAAACACTTGTTCTATGCTTTCCCTCCTTTCAGTTTAATTGCAAGATGCCTACAGAAAATACAAACCGATTGTGCAGAGGGATTGATGATAGTTCCAATGTGGCCAACCCAGAGTTGGTATCCCAAACTTCTTTGCATGTTAGTGGCTGCTCCAAGAGTGTTACCACAACAACGAACTGCCTTACAAATGCCGGGGATGCCACAAGAAGTCCACCCCCTATTCAGGAAAATGGTTCTGATTGCATGCAGATTGTCCGGCAGTCCTATGAGACACAAGGAATTTCTCAAAAGGCAACCTCCATCATCTTACAGTCCTGGAGGAAAGGAACTACAAAGCAGTATTCATCTTACATCAAAAGATGGACTACATATTGTCATAAAAAACAGATTGATCCAGTTTCTGCCACTGTCCCCCAGGCACTAGATTTTTTAGTGGAGCTATTTGAGTCAGGCTTCGGTTACAGTGGTATTAACACTGCAAGGTCTGCTCTATCCAGTGTCTTAAAGCCTGTGGACGGGATGACTTTTGGAGCACAAGAGAGTGTTAAGAGGTTCTTAAAAGGAGTTTACGAAGCAAGACCCTCCAACCCAAGATATACTGAGACATGGGATGTGAGCAAGGTTCTGAACTATCTTAAGACAATCTCTATTACAGACTGCTCACTAAAGGATCTGACTTTAAAATTAGTCACTTTAATGTCATTAGTATCAGCTCAACGGGGGCAGACAATTCACTACTTGTCTTTGGAGGACATGGTTGTTTCAGAAACTTCTGTGACTTTTATTATCTCCAGGCCTATTAAACAGTCTAAGCCAGGGTCGAAACCCACTGTTGTTAAGTTTGAAGCTTACCCGGACAACCCTAACATTTGTGTTGTCACTACCTTGAAGGCATATCTTAATCGTACCTCTTCTCTACGTGGAGGTGCACAACAATTGTTTATTAGTCATTACAAGCCATTTAAACCAGTTTCCCGGGACACCATTAGTAGATGGGTCAAAGCTGTAATGCAAAAGTCAGGAATTGATGTAAACCTTTTCAAGCCCCACAGTACTAGGGCTGCCGCAACATCTAAGGCTTTGTTGAAATCTGTACCATTAGAGCACATCTTATCAGTTGCAGGATGGAGCTCATCTGACACTTTTGCAAAGTTTTATAGCAAGCCTGTTATCAACACAGATAGCTTTTCTAACGTTTTGTTACAAGAGTAAAGTTAATAAACTGTTTTTGACCAATATGACTTGCTTGGTTGGTCATTACTCTGTTCATGTGTGCAGTGGGCTTTGAAGTCTCACGTGAGCCCTCAGTGCGGTGACGGAATAGAATTGGAAAATTAAACGAGACTTACCTGTAAGTTGAAGTTTGATTGAAATTCTATCCGTCACCAAGCACTGAGGGGTTACGTGCCCTCCCTTTTAAGGCCCTCCCATTTTGCTGGTCAGGGTTTTCTTTCCCCTGCACACATGGCAAGTGCTTTAAAAACTGAGTTCGCGCAGGCGCAATGCTATCTCACGTAATCCCTCAGTGCTTGGTGACGGATAGAATTTCAATCAAACTTCAACTTACAGGTAAGTCTCGTTTAATTTTCCAATTAATCGTGTAGGAGAGTGAATAATACTTTCCTTAAGATCACTAATTCTCTTGTTTTTTCAAAGTGTGCTTACGCCTTTTTTTCCTCACGCACTCTCTAATTGAAGGGTGTCAGATTGTCACAGATACTTGTAACAATAACGTTTCAAAGTTTATTGGAAGCCTTTTAAATCACTTTTATTATTAATACAGAAATGAAATACTTCGGTGAAGCCTCTCTCGTTAACTTGTTTTACCTCGATTTAACCGTGCGCCAAATGTATTTTATCCACCATTAGTTTTTCAACGTCGAAAAACGTACAATTAAACCATAACTGAAAAATTGTAAATATAATCATGTTCACTAGTTACAATTTTGAATCGCATTTGTTAACCAAACTTAAAAATGAAATGGGGTAACAAAACTAAACTTGTGTCAGACATCAACGTAGTTCTATTAATAAAAAACCGCCCTATTCAAACATTTCAATTCGATTATTAATTGAAATGTCCAGTGTCAAATCAAACGCCAATGAATACTTTTTGTTTTCTTCTCAAAACAAACTTAAAACCAAACGTCAATACTACGAAACAGTTCTTCTGTGAAGCCTTACTCATAACCGCATTTCACGTAGTACTACAGGGTTCACTATTTGAGTACAGCTCAAATAACTTATCATTTCCAAAATAAACATCAACTTAACCACTTTTTTAAAAATCCATACGAACACAATCATTTCTCAATATGTACAACTCAACAATATCAAGTGAACCCTTATTTGAATTCTCATTAACAATAACCTTTCACTAATGACCTTTTCAAGTCAAATAACATCCAGTCAATGCAATTATCTCGACCTACAATGACTCAAAGTAAATGTTTGTTATGGTAAAAGAACTCTTTCCATATTCAACACTAACGTTCTGGAGGTCAAACAACTGCTGATAGATTTCTTCCTCGGGAGAGTTAACTGTTACATCGGGTGCTGGATGGCGTAACATTGAACTTCTCCTCAGTAGCAGATATTACTGTTTTATGGTTCGTTGCCACGTACTTCATCCCATCGTACTTCTTAATTAACACATGTTCAATTATATAACACTTATTGTTCACCACCTGCTGAATTGCATCTCCCAAAAGTGTAAGCCGCATGATCCCCGTATTGTCTGTAATCGTGCAACGATTTAACATTGGTACGATGGAATTGTCCTTCATAGTTACTTGCTTAACACATTCGCCTTCAAAAGTTACGCACCCTTTCACCGAAATCACTTGATTTTCACACAGTGACGCAATTGCTTCTATGGCAGTGAAACCCTGCTGGTCATCTCCCGAACCATTTCCTTCTTCGTACTCGAAGTGAATGTCAAAATTATTGGCGGGTTCGATCCGACTTCGTCTCGTTAGCACTATATTCTCCTCTGCCATTCTACCACCACATCGCTTCCCACTGACATTTGATAACTTCACAGGTTCACGCGCTTCTTCATAACTCTTAAGAACTTTACGCTTGCTGAGATCATAACACACAGCTCGTCGCTTGTCACCTTCTTCCACTTGAAAATGAAACCTGAAGTACCGTAACGACCCTCTTTTCGCCGTTGAAACAGCTGAAACGTTTTGAACGTAACCCTTGAGTTGAGCCTCGTTATTCATATTTGTTATGGACGCCGCGTTGCCGAACTAATAACTAGCTAACAACTTAACTTACCTCTTTTATACCAACTGTAAAATATTCACAACCAATGATAAAGGTTTATCCACTCTGGAAAATTTCATCATGTGATCAAAAAACATTCCACCAATCTAATTCCCTTTCGCCACCTTGAACTTCGCTCGATCACGTGCCCTTTCTTTGTAAACAAGTTGCATTCCTCACACGTTGTCATTGCAAAAGTTCAAAGTCCATAATAGATTTCAACTAATCGATACTCTACTTTCAAATCACGTTATCGCATACACTTTTCACGTGCTCACTCTACTTCCTCGCATTAGACTTTGCCCCATCACATGTCAATTCCTTGTAAACAACTTTCATTACTTCACGTTCACTTTTCGTAGAGTTCAAGGTCCATCTCGACAATAAAGAATTCCAATGTTGACGTTAACACCTTTAAAATACACGTTCATAACCTTCATTTTCTTAAAAAACTTTAATTTTGTTTCAATTTACTTTCTCCAAGACTTATTTCCTGCCACTATTAAACTTCTGCCACTACTTATCCACGTGTTGAAAAAATGTTCCTCTAATCGCAATCGCTATCCTTATTTTACACTTTGACCTTTCACGTGTGTCTATCACCCAAATTTAACCTTTGCCCCATTGCGTGTCATCTTTTTGTAAACAACTTGCATATTTTCACGTACGCTTCTCCTAAAGTTCAAACTTCATCTCCAGAAAAATCCATCGAAAACTTAGGTGCTTCTATTCGCGCTTATTCCCTATAAAAATTTCATACCTTCATTAACACCTTTGGTTTTCCACACCTTTAATTGTACTTCCAAATAACTCTTAAATTTTTTCCAAGACTTATTTTCTGCCGACCACTAAACTCGTGCCACCTCTTGTCCACGTGTTAACTAAATATTCTACCAATCGCATTCCCTTTTCTATTTTACACTTTGACCTATCACATGCAACTGCATGTCAAAATCAACTCGAGTTTGTTGATCATCCACCCAATTGGTTATCACCTCCCTTTGCTGATTCGTTACTTTAGATGTGTGCCTGTTCATTGGCTAATATCGATTCTTCCCTTCTCTATAAAACCCACATCTCGCACCTACAGTAACAATACATTACTAATTCTCCACTTCTCCCACAAACATGAGCAACCAACTCAGCCTGAAAGGTTACATACACGATACAACTGCTGTTTTGCAAAGCAGAAATGGATCCACTCACTACTTCACCTTCCTCTTCCAAATTAACGAGAGGCAAAAGCGACGAGCTGTATGTTACGACGATAGCAAACACAAGCTGGTAGAGAACTTCCAAGAATCGAAAAAACCTGCTCATATCATTAACATCAAAGAAAAGCCCAGTATCTTCGATGCAGAAGAACAACATCTAATCCTGGGCAAAAGATCTCGCATCGAACCAGCCGCTTTAGGCGACGTTCCGTTTGAATATGACACTACCACATCGCAGCAACCGCAAACCTCATTCACGGCTATTACAGAAATACAAATCCTCCCCCAAAATCATTTAGCCTCTGTCAGGGGGATAATTACACTGGACGCAGACTCTGTGCGAGAAGTCATCATGAAGGACGGATTTCTTGTTCCCATGTTAAATCGTTGCACCATTACTGACAGTACGGGTACCATCCGCCTGACACTGTGGGGTGATCTTATCCAACAAGCATCCAACCACAAATCTTACTCCGTTACCCAAGTACGCATAAAAACATACGACAATGCCAAGTACCTCACAACTACCCCGTCGACTACTCTTACTCCACTAGAAGAACACTTTAATCCTCCCAGCGACCAGCTCTTTCAAAGCCTCTTCGACATTGACGTCATATTTGTTGACAGGGTAACTCTCGCTGAAGCATTCCAAACTTGGCTTTCCTGTAATAAATGTCACCATTCAATGACGGAAAAGGCCACGCTAACCGAAACATCCACCATCATCAAGTGCTCCAACTGTAATGCAGTACAACCCATCTCCTCTTGCACTACTAGCGCCTCCGTACGCATCGCTATAAGAAATTCAAAGTACGAACTAATCTGGTTAAAGGCCTTCACCCCAATAATCGAGGAAATCCTCCATCAGTCTGACGCTAAACTAACATTAGACGCATCCGTAGAAGAACTTTACGAAGCAATTTTCAACACGAAGAATTTAACAGTTTCCTACAGTAACACATCAAACATCATAAAGAAGGTACAGTTTTCACATCCAAGAGATGCTGTCACTCCCTGAAAAAAGATTTCAACTATGACGTCAATATACGAACTTCATTTCAAGCGTTACCAACATTCCAAAATTGTTGCGTTACTTTGCTGCGATGAATTCGCAAACAGTTGTTTTGACATTCGATGAAATAAACAATTTTTCATTGACATTTAACTTACAACTATCTAGTTTCTTACGCTTAATAGCTATCTCTAATCTTCGAACAAGGTATCCTAAAGCATCAGATGTCACACTATTTTGTCCCCCAACTTCAACGTATATCCTGTTATTTATTCTCCGCAAACCATCTTCATTTAGAGTTAGTTTATTTAGTTAACTAATACCTATCATGTTCTTTTTTTAATCGGATATACAACATTAAACCCGACTATAAACATTTGCTTTCCGTAATGAAATTATCTGCAATGATATACTAAAGCAACTAAGTATCAACAAATAGTTTCCATTTTCTCTCCGACCAAACAAAAACAAAATCGGCAGTTATTACATCCCGGGCGGCGAGCGGGGGAAGAAGAAAACACCGACATACGAGTAGTCAGCGGGAGAACAACTTTATTACCTTATACAGAGATAGATCAGTTGTAGTTGCACAAAATAGTAGTGTTGTAAAGGCGAAATGTTAACAATATACTTCGCTGATTAAAATGTTAACCTATGTTTCAAAAGTGTTGATTGTACATACATCTTTTACTGCCGTAATAAAGAATGAATGCATCGGAAAAGGCATCTGTGGCATTTGGAAAAACACCAAGAACAGTTGTATTTACGCTTTGTAGCTTGCAGAAAACAATCGTGTTGTAAACCCAAAATGTTACCGAGTTATACTTTGCTACTTAAAAAGTTAAGCAACTTTCCAAACGCTTTGACTGCAACAATATTTTTACTGCTATGTTAACCAACGGAGGTATCGGGAAAGGCATCGGTGACACCGGGAAAGGCATCAACAAGAATGATATTTACAATATGTAACTTGCTGAATGACGTAAAAAAGTATTTTGACTTGTTTAGGCGTTAATCACAGTAGGCTTGCTTTCCACTTGAATTTTGCAACTTCGACTTTCGATTCCGGAAAAATTAAAAGCTAAGCAACTCTACAAAAATTTGTTTGTATCCACAGCCGAAGATAGGAAATTTCAAATTTCCGTCAGCTGTAGGTAGGTCTTTTATTGTTTGTCCTGTATATTCAATCGTTTCATTCCACGTGAAAAAAGGCACGTAGGAAAACACTAAGCTTTGAGAAACAGCCAAGTTAAGGCCTATGTGTTTATACATCTATAATCAAGGCCACTCATTTACGAGACCTTTTTTCAAGAGATCCAGACGTCAAAATAATTCTGTTTCCGTTCGAAGTGTTTTTTTCCTATTCAATTGAACAAATACAATCGGGATGAAAACTGAAGGTCTGAACCTAACGACTGGTGAAATATTCTGTAAGCGTCTGCCCGAAGGGTATATCCAGACAACTTGCATAGAAAAACTGGCTATAGCTATCGCACCTAATTTTTTTAAAAAATGTTTAAAACTAAACTGGTGGGCAGCACCCTGCGAATAGTTGTTGTAAAATTTATCTACTCTCCGACGCGTTTCGTGTAACGGTTGTAGACTTCTTCGGGGAGTTTTACAAGTTAACACAAAACGCCTGTATTTATAAGCCGTATTTAGCGGCTATACGAAGACCAATGACCATAAAGGCTTGGCCGGACCAACGAACAGGAACAGGCGAAGTTGCCAAAAATTTGAAAATTTTTTGAGGCAAGAAGGGTGAATTATTT
>NC_089314.1:11260164-11275164 GCF_036669915.1 Pocillopora verrucosa
AAACTCTTTAGATTCTCAGTCTGCATTTTGTACCCAGTCTACAATCTGCCGTCTACATTTTGTACCTAGTCTTCATTTTGTATCCTGTCTGCAGTCTGCATTTTGTTCTAACAGGTATCCGTGGCACCAATACAGTTTATTTTTGGTTACATTTATTCGCGCGCATAACACACACAATCTACCACAAAATACCTTTGTGTGAGTTAATTCGACATTTTTGCTCTTTGCCGCGTTAATACTCTTCTTTCCCTTTGTAATAATGTAGACATCACATAAAATGTTTCAAGTAATCCACCCACCGCCCAAAAAATAACTTTTGCATGCATAGCATGCCTATGTTTATTGCGAAGTTTGTGTAAGATTTCATATGAGTTTGAGTGGAAGGCAACAAATAAGCTTATGGAATGAATTATTTATTTTCCAACTCTTAATCAACCTTATGGTATAAAATACATAAGAGATAAAGAGCTGATAAACATATAGTTAAAGGTAAAAGTTTACTTTTGTTCTTTTAAGAAAAGAGAAGCTTATAAGAATGTTTTGTTACAGGTCTCATTGTAGCTTATGAGACTTAACTTTAAGCTTAACTCTTTGGTGAAGATCAAGAAATAATGAGACTAATAAACCTCGAAAAAGATGGATTGAATTGAAAGATTTCAAGATTGGGTTTAAAAAACAATAAATTGGCATTGATGTAATATCAGTTGAAAATTATGATTGTAACCTGCATTCTATTGATCATGAAGCATTGATTTAGGGCTGTTGTTGAATAGTGCTATTAGTGAATGTATTTTAAGATTACTTATGTTTTATGGATATTTTTACAGCATCATGGTCAGAATAATAAACACTTATTATGGAATTTTGAACTATGTCATATGTTGGTTTTATATAGACTTGGTCTTGTGTGCTTCCTGCAGAAACAAATGTTGGACCTTGGACAAGTTGGGAGTAAAGTAAAGAGTTCATTAATGTTTTAAGTGGTTCAATTGTATCATCATTTAAATAGTTCATATTAAAGTCTCCCATAATGATGTCAATAGCATAGCTGTTAACAATGTTTCTGAGATCTTGTATGTACTGTGAGATATTTGACCTGTTCTTTCGGTAAAGTATGAGCATTTCACTGCTAAGTTGTGTGGTATTGCTAATAATTGTAAACTTTATCCCATTCACTTGTGGAAAGTACTGAAGATCAATTGCTTGTACAGTGTTTCTTGTACAGAGTGCTATGCTGCAATACCTATCAGTAGGGTGATCTTGTCTGTACAGTCTGAGTGGATGTAGATCATTTTTTATTCCACTGTCATCATTGTAAGGCTGGAGGTGGGTTTCTGTCAAAGCTGTGAGATCACTGTTTATGATGTTAGAGTCACATTTGATATCAATGCTGTGTTTTTTGAGAGATCTTATATTTAATAAACATATAGTTAAAACTGCATTGTCGTGAATGCTTTCATTTGTTTGCATAGTAAGAGATGCAACATTTCTCAGTCTTTCATATTCCTTGTGTACCCTAGGATCTGCCTTCACATGCCTGTTCTTAAGTGTTCCAAGAACATGAATACTATTCAAAGAAGTTGCTCGGCTTAAGGCAACATATACTTGACCATAGTTGAATGATCTCTGTTTGATCAACTCAAAGCTAATAACTACATTTGTGAGTGATAAACCTTGTACCTTGTGGATGCTTACAGCATAGGCTAGTGTGAAAGGGAATTGTACTCTCTGTATTTCAGGAGAAGATGGTTTATTTGGTCTTACTTTGATTTTTGCTAGTACAGGCTGAATTGGTACAACTTTATTTTGTCTGACAAAAGGGTTACTACTCTGTTGAATTAAAGTGCTGCCACCTTTATCATCATCAAATTTAATATAGATAACAGTAGGTTTTTGGTTAGTTTGGTTTACCTCTATTCTAACAACAGTTCCCAGTTGGCCATTAATTAGTCTGTCTGCAATATCAATATTCATTGTTAACATAACTCTTGCAGCTTCTTTGATATAGATATCAGAATCAAGTCCACTTGTTTCAGATCTTGGTCTGGCCAAAACTCTATCAATGTCTTGTTGTGAGACATTTGGAGGATACTGATCAATGGCTTTCAAATGAAATAAAGGTGCAGGTATTTGTTCAAGTTTAAGGTCATTATGTTGATTGGTAGGAGTATTTTCAGCCCAAATGTGAAGAGCATCTGAGGGGTAGTTATTATCAGAAGGATCTATTGCTCTAGACTGAATGCACTGGATATCTTCTTCAGTTTGACTTGCTGTACGGAATCTATTAAGAAGTTCAGCAAATGGTTGATCATTTTTCTGTCTCATTATATCAACAAGCTCTATCATTGTGAAGAGATACCATGGGTGATATAGATTAAACACATCATTTTTGAAATCATCAAAGACAGTTCTTTTATGAATTGGTGGTAATTGATACATGTCACCAACAACTATTATACTTATGCCTGCAAACATCTGTGAATTGGAAGTACCAAAAATTTCCTTTAGTCTCTGATGGATGTGAAGCAAAGTGATGTTACCAACCATGGAGATTTCATCTATGACAATCAACTTTAGTTCAGATAATAACAATCTCACCTGTGTTCTCTTTTGGTCTGACATTGGAGGTACATTGTCACCAGTTAGTACAGGAATTGCAAGAGCAGTATTTATTGTTGTTCCATCAATGTTAATGGCTGCAACACCAGTTGGTGCCATTAAAAGAACTGTGGGTAATTCAGGATTCATGGGAGCATGTCTAAATGTTTTTGTGACAGTGTGGTATATTGTTTTGATCAAGTGACTCTTTCCTGCACCAGCTCCACCAGTGATGAATAGATTTATTGGTTTTACTTCTTCAGGTTTCAGACTATTCATATTTTTCATTTTATTTCTACACCAAGTTAGAACAATGTCATATGCATACTGCTGTCTTTTGTTCAAGGTTCTAACACATTGTCGCAGATGGTCATCAGAAATTTCTGCAAGTTGGTTGTAAGTTGTTATTCGTATATTTGAATGTTGATCAGTTTGACTAGATGTTGAAGCAAGATGTAAAGGTGACTGGCTATTAAATGATTCTTCAGGCATCAATTCATCTTGGATTTCTGAATGCAAGTCTGCATTTTCTTGATCATTAAGAGAATCATAGGAGTGAATGATGTTGTTGTGGTTATTTCTTAAATATTCAAGTGCTTCATTTAGGGCATCTCCATCAGGTTCAAAATTTTGTCTGTTTTGCTCTACTACAGCTTGTACAGCAGGTTCATAGAATTTGGAAGCATATGTTTTATCAGTGCTTAGAAGATGAGTTTCATCTCTCCAGGGGTAGTACAACATCAACAGGTGATGAAAATATAATTCAGGCTCCTTTGTTTTGTTTGGCTTGTGGTACCTTATAACAGCTCTGACTTTTCTACATTTCATTACCTCATTAGTATTTATCAGTCTTATTTTGTCTGGAAGACATAGATCAGAATCAGAAGAATTGTGTTGCACCTCAATAGCATGATCGGTGAGAACTTCAGGCTGAGCATCACCAGTTTCTTGACAGTCTTTCCTGTAATCTTTGTAATAGTATGCAGCAAACTCAGCTAGACATAATTCATCTACTGATGCAATAGTTTGTGGTCTAATAGCATATCGTTCAATGATATTAGATTTAAAGATATCTGTACTTTCATCATCCAGGTTTCCAAGCTCTTGGTGTGATTTTGTGACACGTATCCTTTTCTCAGGTAGGTTTGTGTTAACAAAAACTATGGCCGGGAAGATTTTTCGTAACCATAGTTCAGGCATACATCTATAAACGCATTCTTGTGAGCTCACTTCTCTAGTGGAGAGGAAGGCAGCACCAATTTTCTTTAAACCTTCTCTGATGCTCAGGTTTTCTTTCTTAGTCTCCTTTGCTGCTTTCATAATAGCCTGTGAACATTCAGTTTCGTCTTTTGTAAAATATGAACAAACATAAGTAATACACTTTTAGTGATTAAAGGCAGGCTGTAAGTCAACATTTGCTGCAAATCCCTTTATACCAGCAATGAAGTAATTGTTGATAAAACAGCTGTCTATTGGTCTTCTGAGGTGCAATTCATAGCCTGAGTCAGGTGAAATAGATAAGGCCCAGTACTATTGCTCTTCAGTAATGTTTACAGAATTGAAAACATCAGCTTCAGTCAAAGTAGAATCATAATTTGACTTGCTTGGGTTTAGAACATCATCAATTTTGTCTTTGACTAATGAAAGGATTTCTTTTCTTCTATCCATGGTATTTTTTTTTACCTCTAGATCAGAATTATCAGAAATAGGTTTTGCAACAATTGTTCTGTTTGTGAAAAATTGCCCAAAATTAAATCTACATTTAACATTTCTATATTTCCTGCAGGTCTTAGAATGGCTGTGCTTTTGATAAGTTTTGATTAGGTCATGTAACTCAGGGTCCTGGTCTTGATTAGGAAGATAGGCATGCACATGTTGATCAATGAAGTCTATATATTCTTGCTTGGTCTCAGATGTTAGTTTGGGACAATCAGAAGTCCATATCAATGTATGTAAATGAGGGGAGCCTCTCATCTGGAACTCAATACGAAGTGCATGATACACTATTTTACCTATAGGATTTGCTGTACTTAGTAGAACTTCAGTGAAGAATGTTTCAACTCTGTACTGAAAGTGTTTAGCAACAACAACAGGATTGAGATTTAGCATGGAACACCTTTCATTATATGACAAAGCTTCAACTTGTTCATCTGTGAGGTTTTTGCCTTGTGTTCTAGCAATAATCTGAAACAGCTCAGGCCATCTGAGGTCAGCACAGAATAATGTCATGAACCAAGTTGGTATTCCTAGCTGTTTTACCATAGCTACTACTTCATACATGAATTTTTGCCAGTAAGGAGGTGTACCTGGTATTTGTCTCAAAAATAAATAGGCTTGATCTTGACAAATGAGATTTTGTAAACTTTGTGCATCAGATCTTATTTGAGAAGCAGTGAGGGGCTGGCCATGAATTTTTTTCAAAGCAACATTGATACTATCTGAGACTTTCCTCTGTTCTATGATGAACTGTGCAAAGAAGAGATACTCTGGATTTGTTGCAAATCTTCCGCTGTAATGTAACAATCTCGCATTGAAATACTTCACTGGTGACAATTTCATTTCACGTTCAACAGTGTATCCAAATTGACCTTTTGGAAAAAGTACAGGAAATGCTTGCTCTTCACAATTTTTATCCATCATGAATGATACAGGGTGCTTGTTTTCACCTGGAGCGATATTATAAATTTCATTTCCTGACGATACCTCATTATTTTGTTCAACGGTTACAGGGTAATCTGGTATTAGAGACTGAAAACATGTTTCATTTGTAGGTGCTCTATGCTCATTCAAGGGTCATCTTTCTCTTCATCATCAGGTGTGTTATCATCATCACTGTTATCTTCACGTGATAAGGTAGTATTACCCATATTGGTCATTGTAACATCATTATCCACAGCTTCATTATCAGGTGGTTTGTTCTGACCATTAGGGTTTGGCTCATTATAGGTGGTATTACCCATACCACCTATGGTATTCAAAACTGGATTCTGCCCTGAAACATTTTCATTTTGCTGCAAAGTTGTGAGATTTGTATCAATATTGTCAATATCCACACCTATATTACTATATAAGGGATTATTAGTCTTTAGCCACTTGAGAGCATCAAGTACTACTTGTGGGCGCACAGGTTGAAAGTAGACATGACCTCTAAATTCCAATTTTCTTTTCAGTTTCAACAGTATTATTCCAGATCGTTCTGGGGGACGTGGTAATATATTGCATGTTTGATCACAATCAACTGGTATATTACAGATTGCACCTTTAATCTTTCTTTGTCGACCTTTGGGCATGACTATTATTTTTTCAAACACTATTCTCTGTGCTATGAGAATCTGTTCAAGCTTCTCTAGAATGGACAACTCTGGTGGCAGTTCATCAACATGTAATTTGTTACATACAGCTTGACATGGGACTTGCCCTTTCAAAACTTTTGTGTGACAGGTTTTACAAATGTACTGTTTTTCATCAAATGACTTAATGTCAGTAAACAGTTCTTGCCGAGTGTTGTACGTTTGTTTTTTTAACTGGATAACAGCTTTTCTGTATAGTATTCTGTTACAAACAGAGCAAATATAATATGGACCCTCCCTAATTTTACTTTGAAAAGCTGTTATCTTATGATCTAAACCATGTTGAACTGAGTTTCTATGGGCTTCCTTATTAGCTTGGACTTGTGATATAATCTTATCTTTGTCTGCAGGATCCAGTGTTTTATACCATTCTACTTTGCCAGACAAAAGTTTTTCTTTTTCTTCAGGATTCAATGACTTATACCATTCTGCTCTTTTTTGTTTTTGTGCAGAATTGAGGGAGTTAAACCATTCTGCTCTCCTTTGTTTTTGTGCAGTATCCAATGATTTATACCAAATTGCTCTACTAGACAAAAGATTTTGTTTTTCAGCAGAACCAAGTAATTTATACCAATCTGCTGATTTGGACAAAAGCTTTTCTTTTTCTTTGGGATCCAGTGATTTATACCATTCAGCTCTGTGAGATAAAAGCTTTCCTTTTTCTGCAGGATCCAGTGACTTGTACCACATTGCTTTATCAGACAAAACTTTTTTTTTCATGGCAGGTTCCATTTGTGCATAGCTTTCTTTTTTCCTTTTTGCTCCTAGTTCTCTCTGACCATGAGACTTATGTTTTGCCATTACCTTTTGTCTTCCAGCATTTGACAAATTAGATGAACAACATATAAATTTAATACAATACTCTACATCTTTACTCTGGAATTGTTTTTTTACAATATCCACTAATGACTGAATAAGAAAATCTATGTTATTAATTTTTTCAAATATATCAAGTGTGCCCTTAGGGCTGAATCTTATAATATAGTACTTGACACTTTTTGCTTTTGTCTTCACATTGTTGTGCTGAAAAATACAGCCGAAGCAATAATTTGAAACCCACATTAAAAACCCAGTATTATCCTTAGTATTATCTGTGATTAACTTCTGAAGCGATAGTTTGCTACCAAGTGATGTACAGCATAGTATTCCTTGTTTCTCCAAATTAAAGGCAATATTAATATCTGCATCATATATTTGAAGGGTCCTTGGGAAATTGTTGATAGTCAGTAGATGGTTATCGCCGTTGACTTTTTCTTTGTAAAACTTGTTAGCATGGTTAGTGATTCTATTTAGAGTCTGTGAATTCCAATACCCACAATATTTGATAATGGAAAAACAAATGCTATAAAAAGATGTGGCACAACAGCATAACACGGGAATATGATTGGTTGTAATTTTACCATCTGCATGATTTGGTTTGACGGGAATAGCTGACAACTGTTGGTCAAAAAATGTCTGTCATATCACATTGTTTTTCATTAATATGTACACCTTTGAGTTCAAATAAAACATTTGAATTTTGATAAAGACCTTGAAAATAGTCTATCAGCTCATTTAAGGTGTTAACTTCTAACAGTACACAAGTTCCTTGAGGATGGGGCATACCATATGGATCTCTACCATGAGAATCAAATATCTTAAACTTACCATCACCATTACAGTAAAAACCTACTGTATTACTAAGCATTGTTAAAAGAAATGAATTATGATTTTGTCCCAGCAAAGCCTCCATAGCATTAGCAAATGACATAAAATAATTAAAATCTTGTACTTCACAAGTACCACGTATGGTACCAGTATAGCTTGGACTATATTGAAGCTGATAAGTAATATCACACACTATTATCATTTCAGGTACTTCTGTTAACAGTAAATAGGATTGCCTGGATAGACTTGATAGACCAGAATACAATTCATTACCAATGTTCATGATATTAACCAAGTCCATTGAGGATACAATTCCCCATGTTCTAAACGAGTCAGGGATTGGGTTCGAGTTGGGACGCATCTATGGATTGATTGAAGGGACAGACGAGTCATATTTACAAAGTAATTCTGAAATGCCTCACTATAATTGTTGCGTTCCTGGCTGTACAAACAGCTTTAGGAACGCTTCACATCTGCATTTCTACAGATTACCGAAAGATGAGTTTACCAGAAAGCAATACAAAGTCATTTTGAAGAATGATTCGCTAAAATTGGACTCCACAAATACTCGAATTTGCTCAGACCATTTCGAAGGTGGCGAGAAACTCAGTCGAGCTCATCTGCCGACTATATTTCCTTGGAAAAAGGCAGAAAGCACTAGACGACAGCTAAAAAGAGTCATCAGCTTCGAAGAAAATCTGGCAATTCAGGAAGCAAAAAAGAAGAAGAGGGAGGAAAAGAAAGACATGGCACAAGCATCAGTGACAGTCGAACATGAGAACAATCGTGAGACACAAACATCTCTCACAGGATTGGAAATCGAAACAATGTTAAAGGAGTTGCAAAAGCTTAAAAAGGACATCAGTGAATTGACAAATGAAAAGAATCAGCTGCTGGAGAAAAATGCCAAGTTGAGTGAAGAAAATGCAAACCTACTCGAGGCAAACTTAAAACTCGAGCAAGAAACAAAAAGACTAAGACACTCTCTTGAAAACTTTCGTTTCGATATTGAGAAATATAAAGACAATGCTGAAGACATTGCCTTTTATACTGGTTTACCAGACTATAATGCACTGCTGATATGTTTCGACATGGTTAAAGATGCAGCAGAGCATATTGAATATGAACATGAACGAACGCACCCAGGAATTCAGTGTGGCAGACCTCGATGTTTAACCAAGTTCCAAGAGTTTACTTTGACACTAGTGAGATTAAGGCTTGGATTGCTGGAAAAGGACCTTGCTCATCGGTTTAGTGTCTCAAGACCCCTTGTATCCAAAGTTTCAAGGGCCTGGACGAGATTTCTGAGGGGACAGTTTGAGCCACTTATTACTATTCCACCCAGGGAAGTTCTCAAACTCTACATGCCTGACATTTTCAAATCCTTCTATCCAGACTGTGTCATTATTGTGGACTGTACAGAGTTTGAGATGGAGAAAACCTTCAGCACTTAATTCTCAATCTGCTTGCTACTCGTCATACAAGTCTAGAACGACGATGAAAGCCTTGCTTGGTATAACACCCAGTGGTGCTTTATGTTTTGTCAGTGAGCTATTTCCTGGTTCAACTTCTGACAAAGAAATAACAGCTCAAAGTGGACTGTTGGACAAGTTACAACCTTATGATCAAGTTATGGCAGACAAAGGGTTCAACTGCACTGATGAGCTTGCTTCTGTGGGAGCAGAACTGATTAGACCAGCATTTTTGGTTAAAGATACACAATTCTCAAAAGAAGAAACCAACCACAACAAGATTGTTGCCAGTTTGAGAGTACATGTTGAGCGATTGATGGAGAGAATAAAGAATTGGCACATCTTTGACCACCGAATTCCAATTACTCTTGCCCCCATAGCATCTGATATGTTATTTGTAGTGGCTGGACTTTCTAATTTTTACCCTCCTTTGATTAATTAAAATTTATGTGAATATAAAGCAACATTTTAATACTTAACAATGGTATGGATTTATGTTTTATTGCCTTGCATTAAAATAGCATTGATAAACTAGTGTTTGATAATGTATTATGATATTGCCATCATACCACTGGACTGTAACCAGACTGGTTATAAGTCATTACAATAATCCAAGCACACTACACATGTAGTTAGTAAATATTTTACTCAGTCAAATATGAACATAACTGTGTACAATGTATAAAAATACTGAGTTAATGTGTATAGACAAAACAGATCGCTGTTTCTTTCAAGACAAAGTTTATCTAATCTTAGCTATAGCAAATACCTATAGGGTGGTTTTTAAAAAACCTGTGAAACAATTAATACTATTTACTTTCTAATAGTGCCAGTATTAAACAATAGAAACAAAAGCATTTAAGCAGAAAAGCACTAAACATGTACAAAACTTAGTACGTGTTTCACAGGCTTTTGAAAACCATTCTACCTTCACAAATATATTGTTTACACTCTGATAGTACTAAAAAGTGTGCAACATAATTTGGGCAAACCACTAATTCCCATTAAATTTTGATTTGCCTATTTCATTGTATAGTTTTCTTAAATTACACACTTTTACTGAAATGAACACATTGATTTTGACTGTTTTAAACTGAACGAGCATTCAATTTAGGAATTCCATACTTGACTATAGGATACACAAGTTCTGGAACAATCCAGTCATTAAAAAAGGATTCTAGCTTGGGCAAAATAGACTTCCAGCGGTCTATTGAAAAATGTACTCTTTCACAAAACAGTGAATCACAGCCTGAACCCTTTACAACAAAATCTGTCCACTTTCTTCCAGTAACAAACATTTGCTGATGGACTTGGTAGAAGTATTTGTGTTTGTCATTTAATCTCAATGCATTACTGTTCTTTTTGCAAATGCTCTTGCGTAACAATGCCTTTTCTAGTGTTTCATCCTTTGATGTCTGGACATACTTAACTTCTATAAGTCCCTCTGAATCAGAGGCTGATGGATCATGTACAAGGCCATCGGGGCTAGCACCAAGGTAACCATGTTCTTTTGAAACAAAAAACCCACATTTTGAGACTGTTATGCCTTCATCTCCTTGACTTTGCTTGAGAAGCTTGTAATCATTGATAATCTGGTCTTCCATTTTCAGTCCTTCCTCCATTGACTTACTTTGATAGGCCTTGTTGTAACCAAGTATATCTTTAATTATCTTAGTAGGGGACGTACTTTCTCTCTGTACAGCTACACGGTAACATTTTGTGGCAGTAATCCTTGGTTGTCTGTGGCGATGCCATAATTCAGTGTTTGATTGACCTCTAGTTTGTTCCTCAATATCTTGCCTTTGTAAATCATCAACCATAAGATTTCTCTTTGCTTTTTCAAACTTTTCTTTTAGCTCTTTTGCTGACACGGGATGACATTTGACTGGTGAAAGCAGAGAATCCTTTACATCCTGAAGTTTCTTTACTTCCTGAGGCAGTATATGTGTCCAAGCTACAGTGTTTCCTGATACCCTCTGGTACTCCTTCATCATTTCAAAAAACCTTGACTTGTTTTCATCGCGACAAGCATTTTGGTTTGCATTTACTGGAGAGTGATGAAGCTTACGTATCTTCTTCTCTTTCGTGTAGTCGTGCTTCACAAAAGTCATCTCATTTATGGGCTGTATTGCACCTTTTCTCTTTCGTGGCACATTCCACTTGCATGGTTTGGAGGTGCATGACTCATCAGACTCATCCAGTTTTTCCCTTACTTTACAATAGTTTTCTAAAGCAAAAAGTGTTGATGCAACATGGTTACATCTCCCATCTATGCCAGCAGGGCATTTGCAGTGGGCTCTTAGCATCTTTCCAAGTGAACTAATAACTAAGTAGCATGTATAAACTTTGTCCTTTTTCATAGATGGGAGGACTTGGCTTTTGATGTAGTGCTTGCCATTTTGTTGTAGGTGGCCTATGTACAGGACATGACCAGATTTAAAAAAGTTGAATCCTTTAACAAGTGGCTTAGCAGTGGAGAGCTGCTTTTTACATTCTACACCTTCGATCATAAATCTCCACACAGTTCCAAATGATATTTTTGGTAGTGCCTTTATATCTGGTTGGAATCCTTCTTTTGGGAATGAATCCTTTACTTCAGGCTCTTGATTCTCAAGTACGCCAAGTTGAGCTTTTTTCCGTAACAAATTGACGCCGCCATCCGGATCACGCAAGTATTTAACATCAAATCCATGCTTGATGTAGTCGTGTACTCTATAAGTCAAAATTAGAGCACTCATAAGTACGAGAGGACTTTATTAAATTCGAAAATTTCGATTATATTAAATTTTTACTCTTAGGAAATTTTAATAATAATTCTGAAAAGGCATATAATTACAAATAAAGTTGTTATAAATAAAAATAACTTATTGCGTGTAAAGGTTCTTAGTTTAAAAGTTGCCAGCTTCGATACGAACCTCGACACTAAAGCTTTCTTTGTTCCCGTCGTTTTTGCACCTCTGCAAAGCAGCCACCTCTTCAACTGGACAACGCTACATTTTTCAACAGAATCCCTTGGAAGTTTTGCCCCAGGAATATCTTCCTGAGTTAGTTTAACAGTTAGTTTGGCTTTGCTCTCGCTTTCAGCCATATTGATTTGGAAAATCTGTCCCTTCAAACAATCCATAGATGCTTTGCGGTCCCAATTCGGACCCAATCCCCAACTCGTTTAGAACATGGGGAATACCATTCTTCTTGTTATATATGAGGGATGCAAGTGACATGGCTACACACTGTGTACCAGCATTCAACCCAAACATTGCCACATTATCTTGGTTGTAAGGAGCTTGAATTGTTTTAGTAGAATTAATAACAGGACCAGGGTTTTTTTTCTATATCCCCAGACAGATTGGACTTAAAATGATTTACCCTGTGATTCAGATTTTTATAAACATTTGGTACTGAATTAGACCTCCATGCATTCAACTGCTTTGGCTTTGTACTTTTTATTACATGTGGATATTGGTTTTGCATTTTCAGTATCCTGTATTTGTTAGACTTTCGATATTTTCTCCTAACTGCACAAGAGGGATATTTCGTTGTTCCTTTATTCTCACATCTGATTACATGTGCATATATTCACCAGCTTTATATATAAGAAGATGCATTCGGGAAGACTTCGGTATGCTTTTTCTGACGTAGGCTCTAAGTAAACGTCTTACTTTCCTGGATTTCTTCAAAATACGTGTAATTCTTTTCTTTGGTATTCTGCTGGGCTCACGACTACGAACACGTATACCATGCGTACGTGGGCGATTAAAATAATCAAATTTGTCGTATCGAGATCTACAGTTGCAAACTGTATTTAATGAAAATGTTTCATCATTGCTATCATTAAGCTTATCATCATATACAATAACAGATAACTGAGCAGTTCTCTCAAGCACCTTACATTCATCGAAGCTATTCAAGGAAGCATTTGTTGAAGAAATCGACAACTTTACGTAAACAAGAGATAACACAATAACATTGAACACAAAAAACACAGGATTTTGCATCATGTATTTATTAAAAAAGAATATCCATACAGCTACAATGAAAAAAAACATAAGATTCACCTTTCTGATCGTGAAATTAATACCATTCGCACTGTTATCGTAGCTACGTTCCTTGGCATCAAATGAATCCAACATGGCGTCTATCTTCACAAGCAGTTTGCATCCATTAGACTTTTGTTCTTCAGTCTCACGGTAGTAGTGTTGTTCAATAGATTGCACAGAGTATATGCACTTTGGTTTCAGATTTAGCATTTTTCTTTTTTCAACAAGTGTAGGTTTTTCAACTAAGACATTGGCATACTTGGCATACAAAGCACACAAGGCTTTCATGGCTATCAAAGCATATAAGGCTTTCATGGCCTTCAAGCGTTCGCGACTCAATCCGTTCCATAAATACCGCTCAATAACATCTTTTAGTGTGGATTGGCCGCGAACAATACGACTTGTGTAGGCGTCTGTAAGTATTTTGGCCGTTTGCACCATGAAACTCCAAGTAATCGTAACCCAAAAACGGACAACCTCCATCGCTAAAACAACAACTCCACAACAAATGCGTAATGAAAGACGAAAGAATTTTATAAGCAAAAATCTCGTGTTCGTCATGTGACCCGAACCTGTCCGTGCATGACAACGTCAATCATCATCATGATGACACGTGATCAGCATGAGAACACCTTCACCCTCATTGGATCACAGTTAGTTGTCATGGTGTTGAGGGCCCAATGACCACTGGGTACTATTGCGCAATTTTTCCATTTTGTGGCGGAGGAAAAAAAAAAGACGACAAAAAAGACAAAGGCATTTTATGACTGGGCTACCACAGGTATCCCAGTAATTAAGAAAGCTAAAAGTTCTATTCATTGATGAAATCTCAATGGTAGGAAGTGGTATGTTCAATTTCCTTAATCTACGGTTACAACAGATAATAGGGAAACAAGGAACCATTCGGAGGAATAACTGTGATCACTGTTGGAGATCTGTTCCAGTTAAAACCTGTTTTTGACAGATCGATTTTTGAAAATCCAAACACATCTTATAGTACTTAAGCAACTAATTTGTGGGCAGACTTTTTTAGTTTATTTGAATTAACAGACATAATGAGGCAAAAAGATGATAAATCTTTGCAGAGGTGCTTAACCGTCTGAGAGAAGGAAAGCATTCTGAACGTGATATTGACTGTTTAAAGGAAAGGCTTTTACACACAGTCCCTGGAAGTGAAAATTACCCCATGGAAACAACCCATTTGTTTACTACAAATGCATCAGTAAATGCACACAACAATAACATGTATGCTAAATGTGAAAGTGACAAATGCCAAATAAAGGCAATAGACATTGTAGTTGGAGATATTTCTGATGACCTTAAGAAACAAATGAAGGACAAAATACCAAATGATCCAACAAAAACAATGGGTTTATACTCACTTACCTCAATAGCCACAAATGCAAAGTATGATTTAACAACAAATGTTGATGTAACAAATGGTTTAACAAATGGTGCAGAATGTGTCATTAAAAACATTGACTACAGGGTGGAAAACTCTAGCAGACCTAGTATTATATGGGTATTATTTCCAGATACTGACATAGGTAAAAAGCAGCGCAGAGAAAATATGTATTTATACAACACCAAAACCATTATAAACGGGACATGGACACCAATTCTGGAAGTAACAAGGCAATTCAGAATAAATCGGAAAAGTCAAGTACAGATTCTTCGCAGACAGTTTCCGTTAAGACCAGCAAGTGCAAAAACAATTCACCGTTGTCAAGGTGACACTCTAAATGCTGCAGTTGTTGATTTCCCACGCTCCACACAAGAGCACATGCACTATGTAGGTTTAAGTCGAGTCCGAAACAGTTCTAGTCTACATATCATCAACTTAAATGAGCATAAAATTAGGGTAAGTGAAAAGGTTGTGAATGAGATGAATAGACT
>NC_089314.1:11282664-11305164 GCF_036669915.1 Pocillopora verrucosa
AAAAAATGCATTGAACTCCATAATGCTTAATTACCACAGAACCTGCCCAGGTGGTTTTCCAATTGTTATTGTTACTGTTGTTTTTTTAATTACTAAAGCTACTGTTTAATGTTACGATTTCATTGTTGGAAAGATGGTAACTTTTTCACTACCATATATATAAAACTAAGCATGATGGCAACTCTTAATCACAGAAAACAAATAATCAAATATTTTACTTTCTTTCTTAGTATCCTTCAGAACTTGATTTTATTCTAAATTTTAATAAAAATATCTACTGCCGTCATTCCATTCCTAACAGTGTTATTGTTACTTTGCTTTGATTGCGTAATTTTTAATGTAGACTAATTAACTACTTGCTTGTAAATAGTCAGCATGAGAAGCACTGTTTAAAAAAATGCATCGTACTCCTGTATCTGAGATTATAACACTGCTCAGTTTCAATTACCATAATTTTGCTGTTCATGTTTTTATCTCATTTTGAAATAAACTTATCTTGTGTTAACTTCAATTATTTATGTGAATGTGGAAATTATATCAAGACACTCCTTTCATTTTTTATGATGCATGGGGATCCTCCTGGGGTTTAGGGGAGATGCATGTAAAAAAATGGGGCTTCACAGGAAGGGAAATAGGCCAAGAAATTAGCCTCTGAATGGGAGGTCACCCCAAATAATTCTCATGACCAGCAATAACAGATACAATAAAAATTATCCATTACATGAATGAGCTGGCTCTCAGAGCCCTTTGATTTTACCGTAGAAAGTAACTCTTAAGCCTCGACCGCAGGAGCCAAAACAGCGTATCCTCCACCGTGAAAGCACTTCCCGGAGTTTCACATCATGTGTAATAGCGTCTTCTCAGCACGCATCTAAACAGTGATGCCTGTCCAAGGTGGAAACTATCAATAGCTTCGAGAACTGGAAGCAAAATCTTCTTTAAAAATTATCACTGGACAGCAACTTCGCCCCTTTCCCAGCAGATGGCATTCAATGGTTGAAAAAGACTAGAGCCCAACCACTTCGAGGACTCGAAGCCGATGGCGATCACATACCTCTCGCTCGACAAAAGTCAACTTTCTCTAGCTGATGCTAGGTCAGATTGCAAATTATTGCCTATCATTTCCAGAAGCACTTTGGTGAAAAATTCAACGTCATTGGAATTAATCTGGCAAACTATTCGCCAACACTTTGGTTTCCAGGCTACCGGCGCAAAAGTTATTGATTTTTCTGACATACACCTTGCAGAGGATGAGCGCCCTGAGGATCTGTACCAACGCCTTGTGGCTTTTTTAGAAGATTCCTTACTACACGCAAAGGGTTTAACTCACCATGGTGAACATGTTCCAGAGGATGAGGAACTAACTCCTACCCTAGCAAACTTTGTTGTTCTTACTTGGTTGAGACTCACTCACCTCAGTCTCCCTCGTTAAGTTAAGCAAGGTGAGGTGAGATCTTGCACCCTCGCCTCAATTAAACCCGAGATCTCTCAGGTACTTAATTTTCTCCTTGATGAAATCTGCGCTTCAGATGACGCTTAGATTCTACATAGTTGATTTTCCGTCGCTCCCGTCCAGGCAGCAGGAGTGACCCTAAGACCCACACCATACAGCCCCATCAGGACAAGCTCTGTCCCTTATGTAAGCAAGCCAGTCACTCTAACACAAACCAGTATACCTTCCTCCATGACAATGACAGGCGCTTCATGGTAAAAGTGAGACAGATCATTGGCATCGACGACGAAAAAGACACCACCAGCGACCTTGATCCTGATCCACCCTTTCCTGAAACTACTTTGCCTTTTCCTGACGTCGTTGCTCACCATGTTCAGACCCGTCAATCTCCTTACGTAGATGTCTTTCATGGTCACCGCGTCGTACGTGTCACCACTGACAGCGGAGCAACTGGAAAAATGATCCGTCATTCTACCGCAAAACACCTCGGATGTCCCATCATGTCAAGTGCTCAGTCCGTCCAGCAGGCAGATGGCTCTTCTCAGCCTCAGGTGGTTGCGCCAGTCACTCTGAATCTGTCCAAGTAGACCCAGACATCATAATAATAATAATAAAATCGTTATTACCGTGTCAATGTATTTAGCTCATAGAGCTAATTGGGGACACCTACTATTAAAAAATTAATAAAAAAAATTATGTACAGTATCATAATAATTAACAATATAGCCAATAAACTATGCATTAAAATTTTAAAATATTTAGAAATATTAACAATGTTCAGATAACATAAAAATACTTGTACAATGCAGATAATTAGAAAAATCACGTGCTGCAAAGATTGCAGCAGTTGCCACTGTCTTCCACTAGGCTGGCCATGTCAACTCTACGGATTTTAGTTTTAAAGATGCTAAGGCTTGGTAGTTCACGCATACCATTTTCTAATTTGGACCAGATATATGGTCCTTGATACCTTAGTGTGTGTTTACCATAGCATATAGTATTAAATCGTGGTATTTCAAAGTCACTATTCCTAAGGTTCTAACGAGTACCCTTTCGAGTAAATATCTCAGATATGTAGCTAGATACTAGATCGTTCTTTACTTTACACATTAGTATTGCTATGTCCTGTAAGCGTCTATTATGAAGCGTAGGTAACTTAGCACGCTTAAGAAGTTCCTCATATGTCTCTGTTGTTGTTTTGAAGATTTGTCATTCTACCTGAGGCTGTCAGAGCCCACTTCCAATCTCTGCTCAGTAAGTACGACTCCGTATTTGAACCTCAGTTACCAGGCTACAATCGATCCACAGGCCCTTACCAAGCGGAGGTCAACATGGGCCCCGTTAAGCCCCCACAACAAAAAGGCCACCTCCCCCAGTATGCTTGAAATATGCTCGTAGAGCTTCAAGGGAAATATGACCACCTAGAGCGGCTTGGTGTCTTCCAACACGCTCCACCCTGCGTCGCATCGCCCAGTGGTCACAAATCATCATCACAGACGTGACAAGTGCCTTTTACCAAATACCTTTGGCTAAAGAGTCCATGAACTATTGCGGCGTTGCCACTCTCTTTAAAGGGGTATGAGTAAACGTTTGTTCCGCTATGGGTATTCCCAGTTCGGAAACTGCCCTTGAAGAGGTTATGTGCCATGTCCTAGGCTCAGTACTAAGAGAGGAATCTGTTGCCAAAAGCGCTGATGATCTGTACTGCGGTGGCAACACTGCCTTCCTCTACATTCACAATGACGTTACCCAGACCCGAAACCAGCTGTGGATTATCACTGATGGAGCACTCAGGGACCCTGGAATAGGCGCCACCCTCTACGTGACGCGCAGAGACAAGTCACATGTTTCTGTCCAGAGAGTGCATTATTGGCCCACACCAAGCTTTGGATGGCCTTTTGACCGCTCCTCACATACAACTCAATCCCCCATCCTGTCACCAGTTGAAGATGGTCGTCAAATGCTATCTATACGCTATCGATCTGGACAAGGCCATCTCCTGTCTCTGATGGATGCCATTCCTGCACAGCAATACAAAGCTCTCCAACCGCATGTATTGAACAGTCCACTTCCCCACCATCCAACACTATTGGTCGGTCCTTTCCCGCAGATGTCATCAAATGCTCTCACCAGCTTATCTTTGTCCTTCACGTTACTGTGACCCCTTACACTTCCAGCGTATCTCTTGAAGATGAGTGTCATCAAACGTTACACGATGCCATTGTAAAGCTCTGCTTGGAACTGCGCCTTATGGATGGCCCATCTGCCGTGATGCGTACTGACCCTGCACCTGGCTTTAAGGCTCTCGTTGATGACCCACTCTTAAAGAAGCATAGAATTACAATTGAGCTTGGCAGGGCTAAATTAGGGTCTCTGTAGCCACTTCTGCCTTGAACTCTCTATCCGTTCACGTGGCCTATCCTTGCGAGAAATGTGGACACAGTGGGACCAGTTTTCAAACCAGCAGATAACCCTTGCTGATGACCATTCAATCGCCCTCCAGCACGAGCAGTGTCTATCCAACCACCCCCTAAGTGAGCACTCCAAAGCACCCTTGCACAACACATGTCCTACTCCTTTCATTGATGTTGGTGACCTAGTGTACCTTCATTCCGATCGGAACAAGTCTCGAGCCCACAACTGCTACCTTGTTGTACCCATAGATTCACCCTTCTGTGACATCAAAAAGTTCATTGGCTCCCAGTTACAAAGCTCATCATAACATGTCAAGCTTTCCAAGTGCTTCAAGGTACCCTTAGACTTGGCTGACCCCTTATGTGTTCCTCGCCCATGTTGCGGACACAACGTGGATGATGAAGACGATACTGGTACCCCACCTCACCCTCGCTGCCTGTCATCCCTGATGCAATCTCTGCTTCAGCCTAGCATCTATCTAACACTCCTCGCTGTGTTACACCACCTGCTCCTGACTTTCATTCCGACTGCATCATGGACGACACAGCTGCCCAGCCATCTTGCCATGAGGACCCCTTTCTGGAGAAGGCAGCCATTTCAGCAGACACTCCCCCTCCTGGCCAACAGACGTCCTCCCGCGCGTTTTGTAGGTTCTGACGCTGGACTATAGTTGCGGTTCCACTATAGATATACACACAGACTGTGTTTTGTGTGTGACTGATATTCCCACAGTGAAACTGCCCACAGGAAATCACTATGGATACATCAAAAAGAACAAAAGAATTACCCATGACTTTCCCAGAACCAAGTAGTACGGTTAAGCCTTGGTTTATCTAGCCACAAGAGTAGTTCAACCAATCGGGTGGAAGAAAATTGCAAATACAGGAAACCACAGCACATGCTGGGCACATTTTTGCGGTGTTGAACTGAATTCGCGCAAATGCTCTGGCGCGTACCAAATTCGGGACACGCGGTAACAAGCATGGCAAACTTTCAAGGTCCAAAGTGAGTATATTTTACTTGTCTTTTCTCAAATACCCTAATTATCTGAGTTCCTTTAGTGCGGCATAGTTTTGTAATTCTTTTTTTTTTTTTTTCACAGCAACTTTAGATCAGACGATGGTGAGGAAGATACACCATTGTGTGTGTTTACCATAGCATATAATATTAAATCGTGGTATTTCAAAGTCACTATTCCTAAGGTTCTAACGAGTACCCTTTCGAGTAAATATCTGATATGTAGCTAGATACTAGATCATTCTTTACTTTACACATTAGTATTGCTATGTCCTGTAAGCGTCTATTATGAAGCGTAGGTAACTTAGCACGCTTAAGAAGTTCCTCATATGTCTCTGTTGTTGTTTTGAAGATTTGTCATTCTACCTGAGGCTGTCAGAGCCCACTTCCAATCTCTGCTCAGTAAGTACGACTCCGTATTTGAACCTCAGTTACCAGGCTACAATCGATCCACAGGCCCTTACCAAGCGGAGGTCAACATGGGCCCCGTTAAGCCCCCACAACGAAAAGGCCACCTCCCCCAGTATGCTTTGTTAAAATCCCAAAGCGACTCTCAACAAAGGCACCAGGAATTTACTCCTTCTGTCTTGGGCAAACTGGGCGAGATTTTCTCTTCAAAAAAATAAAGAATTTTTTTCTATACAGTATGCACAACTAAAAAATCAATTGTTCAAGTTATAGCTTTCTGTTTTAAAGGACATTGAACGTGAATTTTAAACCATTTTATACACAATACGACAAACGAACTCTCACGTTTTTTTTATTAATAGATTAAAGTGTTGCGAGGAAAATTCATGTGATATTATTTCTATATTTTAATGTTCACATAATTTCTTAAATGCTGCCACTAGGCATGGCCATGTTACAGTTTTGCGTCAGTTATAGTTCAGAACATTCATGCGAAACATGAAAGCTTGTATGATCATTATTAAACCTGGGAATTCAGTTTTGCTCTTTTAATGAAAATTTTAATAAAAATAGAGTTTTACAATCAAACGTTGTGATTAAATGGTGAGAAAGGGTAATCAGGGGAGTGGTTTTACAATATTGAAATTATAAAGGGCCAACAACAGAAACATGGTCTAGCGTTGATCAATTACTTGCAAGTAAACCGGGCTCCTCTGTTTTCATTTTCGGCGGCTGTTCATGAGGTGTTTACTATGGAAGGCCTTTACACTAGTGTCCATACTACCTTATTTTATTACGGAACAGAGAGCATCACTGAAAAAAAAAAATTATTGATTTGCTACAAATTCAATTACAGCCAGTCGAACACCGTTTGCAGCCTGGCTGGGAACTCCATTGTCATCATCATCGTCATCATCGCTATCGTCCTCGACATCTCCATCAAATTCTTCCCCTCGAATAATACAAATGTTGTGAAGTACACAGCATGCTATGACGGTGTTTGGGATCCTCCAATGATCCTCATCCAAGCGCTTCAGTAGTGCTCTCCACCTACCCTTTAACAAACCAAACACATGCTCAGAAACTATTCGTGCTTTAGAGAGTTCCTTATTGAACTTCTTCTGGTCTCGGTTAAGGGCTCCATTGTCTTTGATAACTGGTAGAAGCCAGGTCTTCAATGGGTACGCTGAATCTCCCAGCACAAGTGGGCGAATTACGGTTCCCCCCAAATCCAGGGTAGGTTCCATGAGAATGTCCTCGTTTTCGGCAGCCCAGTACAAATCGCTTAGTCGCAGCATTCGAGAATCATGCAGACTCCCGGGAAACCCAGTGGCAACAAATAAAAAGAGTCCCGAAGAGTCAACAATCCCTTGTACTAAATAACTGTAAAAATGTTTCCTGTTAAAGTAGTCCTCGTGATTCTCTTTTGGTGCTTTTATAGAAATGTGACTACCGTCAATTGCTGCAACAACATTCGGAACCTTGCTCTTCTCAGTGAAACCTTCAATTTTCCAGCTTATTTCCACCCTTGTAGAAGGAAACTTTATAAAGTCATCCTGCAGACGGCAAATTGCTTCTACAAACTCATGACAGCACTTAACCACTGTAGGTTTTGCCAGTCCAATCATCAGTCCACATGAGCGGTAGCATTCGCCAGTCGCCAAACGCCACAAGCTCACAGCCACTCGCTTTTCAACTGGAATAGCGTCACGCATTCTAGTGTTTTGTTGCACTATTGCTGGCCCTACCAGCCTACAGATATACTCAAAAGTAGCCCAAGACAGGCGGAAGTTTTCCCTCCACCAGTGATCGAGAGCTCTGCTGTTTAAAAGTTCCTGGAACCAGTTCTGCGGACGAGGAAATACCCAAGCATGTCTTGGCCCGCGAGCAACTTGCAGGCGATGATTTCTATAGAACAAATACAACATCTGGAGTGATTGTAAAAGTCGTAATCGCAGACGCCTCTATGCATTCATCTTAGAATGAAGTTTTGGATCGCTGAATCAACCGGATATTGCCGTATAAGAAGAACAACAACAACTGAAAGGAGACCATACGTCTCGCGGTTTGCGATCTCCATGATGCATTAAATTTCCCGCCAAACACAGCGAGGTCAAACATTCACCTCGGGCAATATTTTGCAATGTAACCGGAAAATATTATCTAACCGGAAACCCAAGCTGATCCCATCCCAAGCCAATTTCCCCTTGGGAAACCATGGGCAGAACGTAAGTGTAACCATAACTTATATAGCCTTTGTTACTGACTCTCAAAATTTGAGTTAGTTTACAAGTTTAAGAAGTGTATTTATAATAAGTAATTTCCACTTTCTTTTTGGTCCCACCTTATGTATATTCAACCTGTGTTAAAAAAAAAAAAAATTTTCAGAGCTGACCATTTCTTCTTGTTCTTCTGGAGTCAAAGAAAAGAACCCTCTAGGTAAAAATAAGAGTTATTGTTAGTTTATTGGTTTTGTTTCTTACACAGTTGCAGAGAGAAGAGTGCATGATTGGACATAAATTTATAATTTTATTTACCCTATTGTAGTCTCACATAAAATAAGAAATACCAATTTTAAGAATCTCTTTGTAGTCTGCTCATCCAGATGTGTAGCTACTGTAATAGGAATCATTACCCCTGCTAATTTATGCATCACAGTACTGCTGCTTTTTTTATCTTTGTAGTTACTAGAAACACTTTGACCAGTAAGAGAGTTACAGCTCAGCCTTTATTTTTGTTTTTTATTCTTCTTGGAAAAGCTAAAAGAGCCGAGAAAACATATGCTAGCACTGGAGCAAGCAAACTTAATGCCTCAAAGAGAGAAAAGGAGATCAATACTCAGAGGAAGATTGTAGTTCTATTTGGAACTGCCCTTACACAGAAAGAAACTATTTTCAGAACTCAAAACATCCTTGGTTCAGTTGCCTATACAGCAACCAGACCACACAAAATTGTCCTAAACAGGACAGTCATGGCATTTACACACTGCAGGAAAAAACGGATTTAAACAGGTTTGCGACGGAAGTAAATATGATGCAAACACAGATGTTTATTCCGTTGAAATTGCGTGCAAATACGACGTAAACCTGAAATCTACTTTACATTTGCTTCGTATTTGATACCTCCGCAAATCAACAAATCCGGTGTACATTTACTCCAGATTTGCTCTCTGTGGAAAAATAATGTTTGCTTCCTGCAAAAATCTAAGCAAACATGCTGCAAATCTATATGTATGCATCACTGTTTTCCAACGTTTACCCAAACTACATCCAAAAACTTTCGCGTGTGTTTTACTCATGTAACATGTGCAAATATTTACTTTTGGACAAAATTTGCATTACTTCCAAATGACCAGATTTGCGAGTGTTTTCTCACATTTGCTTTCGGTTTTCTGATAGTATTCGTTCTGATGAGGGATGAACGTTCGAAAACGCCATCTTTTTGAGGTGACAATGTCAACCTAGTTGACTAAACAATTTTCCAACTTCCACTCCGCAACCGACACAGCATCAGTCCACTTTAAAGGAAACCTAACCCCTTAACAAATTTTGACCATGAACTGAGGCATTTCGAAGGCAATAAAAAAGGAAAAAAGGGTCATCTAAAGTGTGTATAATGAACACAAGTCATGGGGTGGATAAAGATCCCCCCTGAAAGCATAAACTTTATTTCCAAAAGAATTTGGAATTAGCACTAATTTACATCAGTTCAATTATACCATGTCATAGAAAATACAGTCAATCTGAGTACAGATCGACTAGTTGACGGTTTTTTAAAGAATCGGTTTGAGCAATGTCACCGCCAAATTTTTCCACTGACGTTTATTAGTCTTGTCTTGTATTTTCTTTAAAAAACGCTGCATTACAATGAAAAAGAGTGACATTGGGTAAACCATTCAAACAATTTTTCTCTCCAAAACGTAGAAAGCACGTCAGCAAGACAGCGAAGTTTTACTAAATTTTACTACTAAATTCAACTACTGACTCTTGTAATTCCCAGTCCCCTTTGACTCTTAATTTTAAAGTCAAATGTAAGATTTTCGTATTTTTTTAATATTTAAAGTATACTTGTAAATTCACATGTATTTCACCACTGGGGTGCTATTTTTGAATACTTTTAATAAACCCTTCTAAATTTAAACGAATTGCTAAAAATAAAGATAAATTCAAGTTTATGGTAGCATAAACTGATGTTAATAAACCTGAGAATTATGCCCTATGAAACCACACTTATTGACGTACTAGCAACAGTCATGTCTCTGTTCTTTCGCCACACAAAATTCAACATTTGAATAAGTTTTTGTACTAATTAAGTAATGGTAGGTACTAGCTCAAAGTACAAGAAAGAACAATGAACAGTAACTAGTTGTTTGATTACAATGTATCCTTCTGCTTTGGCAAAGTCCACTGTAATGTAGCATGATATATTTACTTGACTGCACTAGGGTTCCATTCCTATTACCACATGCTCATCATGCACATGAGCTCCTCTATTTGCCGTACACTGTCCGTTCCCAGTCAGTTCTCTTAGGGCTTCGGTTCATTCACAACAGCGTTTTTTCCCTCCCACCCACCCTTTGTTCTGACTGGAAACTTTGTTTAGCTCTTTCCATTATTAATTATGTTCAGTATATATTTAGCACGACCAGAACGTATTTGAAGCAGATCATTATTTTATTCTTCTACATCTAAATATATGTTAAAGATTAATCATTTATATTATGGTGTTATACTGGACTAGGTCTTATTCCTTCATTAAGTTCCTGGGATGTGAAACTACTGTCTTCCTTCCCAATAAAAGTAGTGGCAGGGAAGTGCAGCCCCTGGCTGCACTTTACCCCACAGTAAGGCTTAGCCCTTGGAGACAGGTCTGGAAAAATGTCCACTCCAGGGTATGGACCCCCGGTCACACCTGATCTGTACTCCACCCAGGATGGCCACCCCTCCCGGTTCCCCTTAGTTCCTAGAGACTGGGGGATATGGGCCTCACCCCCAGAGACTACCAGGACTCCTGTCCAGGGTGGCTACCCCCAGTACCACTCGATCTTATCTCCCCCCAGGAGGGCTTCTCTCCTGGTCCCCTTACCCCTAGATTTAAGCACTTCCCTGCCACCAGAATTTTGCCCATTACCTATTGTGTGTTTTCTGTGTGGTACCTGGCATAGAGCCTTTATGCAAAAACACTGCCAATTGGAAGAGATTATTAACTCACTTATACCTGCATCAAGAGTCTCCGATATCGAAACGCGCGCAATGCATTCTGGGATCGTCTCATATAAAAAGTGGGCACCAAGCGTGACAGCGGCCATCTTGATAACTAAAGCATCGTCAACATTTATACACTTTTACCTCGCGATTTTACAATTTTTTCCAGTTTAAATTAGATCATAGTTTGTATATAGTTTTAATAATAGTTTGTATATAGTTTTCACTAGTTTGTATATAGTTTTCATATAGTTTTCTCGTCGTTTTTGGCGTGGAAATGAGCGAGACAAGTGAGCTTTCCCTCGAGGAAGTCAACACATGGAAGGTGGACGCTCTCAAGTTATTTTGCCGTAAACGAAATCTTAAAACTTCTGGAGCTAAAGCTGAACTTGTAGCCCGTGTGTTTGCAGCATCAGAGATGGGAATCCAAGTACAAGCATCGGCTAAAGAACTAATGTGCATCACGGAGTCTGAGAGAGCGAAGCTATTGTTTACTCCTGAGGGCAGCAAGCTTCCCGATCCTCTTGGGCTAAAGGACGGATGGATTGATGAAAAAGATGGGCTAACATCATGGCCTCCTATATTTCTAAGTGACATTACGAAATATCTGATGGCTGATCATCCTGGAAAGGATATTAAACTGCACGAACGGGTCATGAATGAGTACAAAGAGGGGAAAGCATACCGCTTATTTGACTCGGGCTTTCTGAAAGAAGTTTTCTACCATGAACTAGAAAATATGGATTTTTGCTTCTTGAAAGCAAAATGTACGCATTCGATGAAGGTTGGTGATACACCACATACATCATGGATTTGTTCAAGAAAAAATGGAGAGATTATCAGTGCCTACTGTACCTGTACTGCTGGGTATGTTAGACTTTCTGTTTTATAAGACTTTAACTTGTAACTGATGCAAAATATAAGCCTAAAATATCATGTTTATCATATACCTCGATTTTATGACTAATGTTGTTGGTCTAAGCTCAATATATATTATACTTTAGAATGTTTAAAATATTATGTCTATCATATACCCTAACTATTTGTTATTTCTTGTTTCAGTATGAGTGGTTCTTGTATTCATGTGATGGCACTGCTGTTCAGAATTGAAGCAGCAAACCGTAATGGTATGACAAATCCTGCATGTACGTCCAAAGAGTGTGTGTGGAATGTTCCAATAGGAAACAAGACTGTAATCAAGCCCTCTAGAATTTGTGATATGGAGTGGAAGGCTTCAAAGCTAAATAAAGGTATGTTATTATGTTTAAAATTCTAAACAAAGTATTTACAGTATGTATACTGGATAGACATAAGTGTTATCTGGGGACATAAATAAGAAAGTTCTTATTAGCTTGTAACCTAGCAATTAATTTACTTTTATTTTGTGTTTTTCTAGAGACGACCAGACCTGCCATCGATAGTCGCCGAAAGTTATTCAATTCACATGAAGAGTTGAAGCCCCTGACTCCAAAAGGAAAGAGGAAGTCGTTTTATAATAATTTGAAGGACTTGTTGCCAGAATCGGCATTCATCAAATTAGCAACGGCTGAGTTTGAGGAACCGTGTTCAACTTCCGTTACAATAGAAATTAATACTGAAGTACCTGAATGTGTAATGCCTAAGTCATCAAAGAAAGACTTAAGTGCTGATGATATACATCTGATTGAACAAGGCACCATTGGTCAGTCTGAGAATGAGGCATGGCACGATTACAGAAAAGGCCGATTAACTGCCTCTAATTTCTATAGAGTGTACACAAAAGTTGAAACCCTTAAAACTAAGGGGGGTGATGCACAGGAACTAGTGGACACAATCCAGGGTAAAAGTAATGGACCGTCGGAACATTTACCTGCTCTAAAATATGGAAGAAACATGGAGAAAGTTGCTAAGGATAAGTATGTGAAACTGTTTCAGAGGGAGCACAAAGATGCAAAATTCAGAGAGTGTGGACTATTTATTGATGAATCTGACCAATTCATTGGAGCATCCCCTGATCTGCTTGTTGAATGTTCCTGTTGTGGATTAGGGGTGCTAGAAGTGAAGTGCCCTTATTCTATTGTTAATGATTTACCATCAGAAGACAATCTTTCCTACCTGGTAAAGATTAATGGCAAAATTGTCTTGAAAGAGAAGCATGCATATTTTGCACAGATACAGGGACAAATGGCTGTGACAAAGAGAACATGGTGTCACTTCCTGGTCTACACCCAAAAGGGTTATCATCTGGAGCTAATCAAGTTCAATAATGATTACTGGGAAAAGATAAAGCAAAACCTAATTTGGTTTTATAATAAGTATTTAAGTGAATGAATGCTCGTTAATTATAACTTGATACAAAACTTTATTTACATGGTGTAAACACTAAAAATACATTTGTACATTTTATATACAATTTAGAATTTTTACAATTTCATATCTGGAAAAACTGGTCTGACAGTTCTAAATTGAACTCAAATAGTCTCTGAATAGAACAGTAAAATTGTCTGTTGTGGAAACTGGAATGGATGAATCAAATCATGAAATTTTATACAAGTAATGCATTGACCACACTTCAGTATGATTGAAAATGTTACAGTTTGATATTGTTTGCAGTTATATATATAGTAATAATAAATAATATATTATTTATTTGTGTTCAGCGACACATGAGCTGTGAAATGAAGAAAAATATTTACAAATTATATCTAATGATTGTAATCACTCTACCAGAATAATTTTCTCTTGTGAGGTCCTTGTGGTGCAAATAATATAACAGTTCTTATTCAGAGTGCACATACTTAATAGCTGAAGCATTAAATGGTACTAAATCATACTATTACTTAATTTTCTTGTTATGTACCATTATCAACACTATTTAGTATTATTTGGTACCATTTGTATGAAAGATTAAGTGATTGCACTCTATACTAGTTGCTAGTAAAGTAGAGCAGAGATTTTGAATAACATTTAACCTAAGAAAGAACTTAGACTAATACATATTGGTATCCTCTAAATTTATGAAGTTTATATTCTTTCATGGGTTAAATGCTGTCAATCTTTTTAGCTATTTGTACATTTCTTGTTAATCATTTTTTACCCAAGGGTCTATACAAGTTACATAAGGCTGCACAAATAAGTACAATGTTGTCTATACTGCCAAGCAGTGATATTGGTAGTTCATGCTTTATCAGTCTAAACGTCTTCAACCGTCTTATTGCTTGCTCAACAAAGATTCTAAGATTTGCAATTTCTTTTGTTTTAGCAACTTCAGCTTTAGTGAACTGCTCTTGTCCACGTTTACCAGGGGGGATGTGTAGTCTTGAGCTTCTGATTAAGAGGTCTTCAGCAATTGTGAATCCACGGTCTGCCATCACTTCATCGCCAGGTTCAATGATATCATAAAATGATGATTCTCTTGTCAGATGCACATCTGAAGTTCTCCCTCCCCATGCTTTGGATAAGAAATTGAAAAAACCATGTGGTGTTATTGATACCAACAGCTTAGCAGTGTTGTGATGCTTGTAGTCTGACCACGTAGCTGCTCTAAGGTTTGGGTCGCTTGGGGTTTCAATAAATATTTCTGTGCAATCAATGATGTGGCGTACATTAGAGTAGCCTGGCTTTTTAAACTTTGCGGGCAAAGTTGCTTTCACAACATCGATGGAGGGATTGTAAACCAAACATTTAAGTTCACTTGCTAGGATTTTCACCCAGGTAGTAACAACATTTGTTACATTTGTAGTTGAAATTCCAAACCTCTGTGCTAAGTCAGCATTTGTTGATCCAAGTCGAAGTTTCATTAAGGTCAAAAGAAACTCATCTTTTTCTGACAAAGCTCTTTTAGGGCCAAACTTATTTGGTGTTTTTTTGAAGTTTCTTCCTTTTTTAGTAGATTTTTTTGGGCCACTCCAGTAGTTTACTTTTTTAATGTTTCCCTTCACTACTTCAAACAACTTATTGAATACTCGTTTTGATGGTAGGCCGGTTAGTAGACGAACAGATGAATTTGTTTTCAAATCAGAATGTTCTAGTCCCTTACGCTGTCTGGCCTTGAGTTTTATCTTACATGCTTTGAGTTCACTTTCAAGTTCTTGGAGTTTTTCTTTGAGATCTTTGATCTCATTGAACTGCTTGAGTCTTTCCTGCAAGCATTTTTCTTTCATACAGAAGTCAGGATCTTCTAGGTTGTACCAGCCAAACGAATATGCATGATCGTGAGTGATATGGTCGGGTCGACCGGCAGTAGTACAATGTTCTTCTTCTGTTATAAACGAGGAACTACTTGGTTCTTGAATCACAGGAGCATCTTGACTATCATGTGCATTATCTTGAGTATCATCTTGAATATTATCTTGTGTGTTATCTTGAGTATTATCTTGAGTTCTTAAACGTTTCATTTCTTCTAGTAATGATGATCTATCAGTAGGCGGTTTACGGTTACGAGTAGACTTTGTCTCGTAGCCCATTTTGAGTACAGGATCAGGGTTTTCTTTCGTGGGTTTCCCATCAACAAAGTGCTCATTGCAGACTCTCGACGAATTATTAGGTTGCCAGACTTCTCCTTTCGGGCCTTTTCTCTTTAGAAGATGGATCCAGCGCTTTCTACCCTCATTGTTTTTGCGTTCAGTAGGGAACGGAAATAGCTTGAACGGCAGCGGACAGTCACATGGCGGAGTGCCGTGTAAACAATCGTGAACTTCGCATTGCTGTGAAGCCCATTTCTCAAGCTTTTTCCCACTGTTATGGCACCCAAATACTGCACAATTTCTGTGCCCAAAGACCATGTCATTAAACGGCTGCAAAGTAATAAAAATACGATGAGAATCTTTGACTTTTGACAGTTCTTGTATTCGCGAATGTCACTCGCGCGCAGGATTGAATCTACTACCATTAAAAGCTTAAAAACAGCTAAAACAAAGTTAAAATTTGTAACTTACCTTTTGAATATAATACCCACGAAGATTATTTTCCAGTTGATATCACTTACAAGAACAAAAAGACTGTATTATAGATAAAGACACGCTTCAAAGAACGCATTGAATACAGAGACACACGCCATATTGTCACGCTTGGTGCCCACTTTTTTTGTGAGACTATCCCAGAATGCATTGCGCGCGAATTACCTTCCGGAACTCTTGATGCACGTATTAAAAAATAATAACTACAGTGTTCATGTAGTGCTACTGTTGCCATGGCCTAAATCTTAAAAGAAGAAAGAAAATCATAAGAGCACAACATGCTGAATCCTTTGTCAAAAGTCTCCCAATCTAAACCAAAACTGATCCCAATACAAGAAAGTTATCTACTTTGTGAGTGCTTATACACTAGGGATTCACCATCAGGTCTTGACACCTCATTTCACTGCCATTTTAAATAAGTAAAGCGATGTTCAGCAGTGATTAAAAGCAATAGAACCAGATCCACTCTCCATCATGTATTTTGGGATCCAGAGCTTCTCTTTCAAATGACCCACAGGGGAATAATATTTACTGCAGAAATAACACGGTCCATAACCAAAACTTGTCACCCATTATTTGTATTCACTACAAAGTTTGCTTTGGCTAACTTAACAGATGAAACATCTGTCCTGTCCCGTTTCCGGTGTGCTGCCTAAAGATGAAAACATCTGGGCAACTACAAGCTTCCACCTACTCTGCAGTGAACACACACTTGTGAAATTTAAGTGATTGAACAATGTTGAGTTTAGCCTTTGGTATTTACCTTTCTAATCATGATGATTTCATACAGTTAGTCTGGAAAAATTAATACCTCCGCCAATCATTGAATTTACCTTACAAGGGAAGCTTCCGCTAACTTAACAGATGAAACATCTGTCCTGTCCTGTTTCCGGTGCGCTGCCTAAAGATGAAAACATCTGGGCAACTACAAGCTTCCACCTACTCTGTAAGGAAAGCTGAATTAAAGTTTAATATTTCACCATCACTTTTCTGTAGTTCCAAGCTTGCAAAGGAGGTCATTTGAAAAAAGAAACCCTGGTAGTATGACCAGAAACAGTGGTTTTGGCTTTCAATTGAGCCTGAAGTAAATAACAATTCTCCCACAGAATGTGAAATCCTTACTTGTGCAGTAAAGTATGTCATACAATAGTCAAATCCACATTATAAATTTAAATTTATAGCCAGGTCATTTTAAAAACAGAAGAAAAATACCCTAAGATCGGACGGAGTGGACTTGGCTTTCAGTCCACCTAAAGCAAAACTTCAGTAACTTATCAGTAATTTTATTAGAAAGCTATTTTTTTAAAATAAAGGTCACAATATTAACATCATTAAAACACTTTTACCCTTTAAGCCCCAATACCTAAATACACAATTTGCCAAATAATCTCCACGCATTAGTCAAGAGAATTAATTTGTTGAAAGATGAAACCCTTCTCCTTGTGGTGTTTATTTGGTTGTCATAATCTTTTCCTTTAATGAAGTAATGATGTTGTGAGGGGAAAACTGTTTTGGGTAACTCTTGGGACTTAAAGGGTTTGTAGCCCTGCCACAGTGTCAGAGTGTTTTAGTTAGGGGAGATATGACAACCAATAGAGAGAAGGAGTATGATGTCACTTTACCATGGTAGCAACATTTCTGGATCACAACAGTGGGGAGCTTAAGCAACAACCACAGCGACGGCAACGAATGGCAAAAAAGAAATCAGTTTATTATATAAACACCAATGAAATACTAGGTGAGCTTTCTTGCAAAAACTTGATATCTTCACAGGTGGAAATAACATGTTATCCTCACATGTGAAAATATCACCTTTGCTATGGCTAGATAATAAATCGTGCCTTTCACAGCAAAAAACTGTTAAAGTGAAATGGTTTGGTATTTCATTGGTGTTTACATAATAAATAGAACATTACATGGCCGCTTGGACATCTCTCTTCTCATTCAACACTTGAAGAGAAATTTCTTATCTCCGTGCGGCCATGTAATATCCTCTAGCAAAATAACAACTTTGCACGTGCATCACATTTTTCTGTACATTTCTTATCCATCATTGCAAGTCTGCAGCTTGAAACTTCCTAATTTCACGTAACTGGTTTATGGAGTTGGTGAACACAGCACAAGAATTTTCTTTTTCTTTTTCTAAAGTCAGATATGGTCCTTTTGGATTCAACCCCAGAAAATAATTTCGCCACGATTTTACAAATTAAAAGAAACTGAATAAGATCGATAAGTTTGAAACAGTGTGAATTCACTTTTTAACTGACCTTTTCACTTTGTTGTCATCAACAAATCTGACATAACGACTTCTCCTCTCTATTTAATATCAAGAACCTAATCATGATGACAGAGACTTGACACTGACCAAGAGGTGATCCAAAGAAGCCCTAGCATTTGGGTCATTCTTTAAGCTGCATTCACTAAGGGAGAGAAGTGGCTTGCAACCAATCTTGGTTGCAATCTGCCTTAACAGACGGCCAAGGGCATATACATGACTTGCATGAGATGGAGGGTGGGTTCCTGCAACAACTTCAGGGGCAACATGTGTGTACTTCTGTTTGTATGTCTCTTCTTCTAGTTTGGACAAAACTTTTCTACTGGCTTCCTGTTTTCTAATGCACTTTCCAAAATCAATGATTACTGGCACAAACAGTGTATTTTTGTACGTAAGCAAGATGTTATCACCTTTTATATCCTGATGAATCAGTCCAGAGTTGTGCAACACTTTGAGTGCTTCTAGAAGTTGCAAAATGACATCAAACCACTCTTGATTTTTTAAAACCAAGGTACGGCTGTGTAACGTCCTGTGAAGAGTGTATGCTTTGACTTCCACATTGCAAAACTGAAGTACTAACAGGTAAGGTTTGCTTTGTACACAAATACCATAAACGTAGGGAAAACATGGGTGATCCAACTGTTTCATAAGTGATGCTTCTTTGATAACACTGGACTCTGATGACAGGTGTGTGTTAAATTGTTTAACAGCAACTGAAATCCCTCTGTAATACATTTTATAACAACGTCCAAAGACACCACATCCCAGTAACAGAGGTTGGTCAGTAGAACCACTTGGATCTTTCACATGACTGAGATGACTTCTCTTTACATGTGACACCGGTTGATCTGCAGAAACTGGGGCATCTTTATGTGCCTGTTTCTCATTCTCCATAGTGTTTGATTTATCCATTTTGCTAGTCTGAAAAAAATTAATACCATTCTTGCCAATTATGAAATCTGATTGGTTCTCAGTAGCCCTTACATTTTTTAATTGCTTAATTTTGCTGACGCACCCATTTCACCCTCCCCTCTAGATCCGCTCCTGATCTAGTATAAACAAGAACGCGGTAAATCGCGTCCTAGGGCTTTGAAATTTCAAAGTTTTCTGGGGAAGCATACACAGACTTTTCCAAAAGGAGGGGACTAGCGGAACCTTGTTGTTACAGTCGGTTACTGTATTTAAACCTGCAGGGGCCCGTTTCTCGAAATTCCCAATAACAGGGTTCGTACGGGTCCTGGAAATCCTGGAAAGTCCTGGAATTTTATTATCGCATTTTCCAGGACTGGAAAGTCCTGGAAAAGTAATGCTGGTCCTGGAAAGTCCTGGAAATCTGTTAAACTGAACAAAGTAATAAAGTTTTCTCTAAAACAAATGAGCAAAGTTTTTTTAGTATTTTTATAACGTATTCCTTTCTGGTTTTGACCGCATGACCGCATCTATATTTTTTCATGTTTCCCGAAACTGACACGAGTGTAACTCTGGATCGAGGGCTCATGTATCATCATAAGCTCATGCGCAGTAGTAACCTTGATGCATGCATGATTTTGTAAACGGGTACTCAGTGAATGGGCGTCTTGAGTTTTAAATGTTTTGTTCCGAAATATGCCTGGGAAATGCTTGTTTAGTGACCGATGGTTGGAAAACTCTTCCTATAAATTGTGGCTGGAACGTGACGCGGACAAGTTTAAAGCAAAATGTAGAGTTTGTATGAAAGCGTTTGATGTATCAAATATGGGAGAATCGGCATTGAAAAGCCACGAAAAGGGAAAGAAGCATATTCATCTTATCGAAAAGCAACAAAGAAATACAACAGGTGACATAAGAAACCTTTTCTCGAACAGCTCTTTCGCTGCCCCTCGAACAGCCACTGAAAGTAACAACTCTACTTTGACTGTATCAAGTAGTGCCGCTAGTACAACAGCAGGTATGTCCGGGTTCGTGACGAGGAATGATACTTTAACTGCTGAAATTTGGTGGGCGCTAAAGGTGAATAGCAGCCATTATTCGTATAATTCCTGTACAGATATAAACTTCTTAGTGCAGCAAATGTTTCCAGACAGTGACATTGCAAAGAAATTTACCTGTGGGGAGAAAAAGGCCTCCTATCTTTCTTGCTTTGGTATTGCACCATGTTTCAAGAGTCTTCTAAAGGAAAAAGTCAAATCTTCAAAGGGATATGTGCTTTTGTTTGATGAAAGTTTGAATCACGAACTGCAAAAGAAGCAGATGGATTTCCATGTTCGCATCTGGAATCATGACAAAGTTGAAACTCGCTATTATGATTCACAATTTCTTGGGCATTCTAGTGCAGAGGATATGCTTCAAAAGTTTCATTCTTGCAAAGAGGACTTGAGCTGTAGAAATCTGATTCAACTCTCTATGGATGGGCCCAAGGTTAACTGGAAATTTTATGAAATGGTAGAGCAAGAATTGAAGAGTGATTTCAGTTGCACTCTCCTTAACACAGGCAGTTGTGGTATACATGTTGTGCATGGAGCTTTTAAGGATGGTTGTGATGCAGCTGGATGGACGGTGCAGAAAACTCTCTCCAGTCTTTACTGGCTGTTTAAAGACAGTCCGGCTCGAAGAGAAGACTACATTAGAATAACTGGTAGCAGTGTATTCCCCCTAAAATTCTGCCAGCACCGGTGGTTAGAGAATGTGTCAGTTGCCGAGCAAGCACTGGAAGTGTGGCCTCACATTGTCAAATACATTAATGCTGTTAAGGCAAAGAAAGTTACTGATCCCAAGTCCAAATCTTACGAGACCATTAGCAGTAGTTGCTGTGATCCCTTGATGCCAGCAAAGATTGCCTTCTTCTCATCAGTGGCAAAACAGATCAATCCTTTTCTCACAGCATTTCAGACTGATAAACCTATGCTGCCATTCATGAGTATCAGTTTGTACACTTTGTTGAAATCATTGTTGAATAGGTTTATCAAGGGTGAACTTGTTACCGAGGCAACATCTCCTCTGAAGATCCTGAGGTTGAAGCCCACTGATAAAGAACAGCAGTTAGACTACCAGAAAGTTGATGTTGGCTTTGTGGCACAACACATGCTGAAAGAAAAATCTGGGAAATTGAGTGAAAGGCAAGTTCTTCAATTCAGAATGGAATGTAAAGATTTTCTTGCAAAAACAGCCTCTAAACTGCTTGACAAAACACCAATAAATTATCGACTAGTAAGAAGTATGTCTTGTCTGGATCCAAGGCTAATGGCATCAGAGAAAGAAGGATGTGTCAAAAAAATGAAAAGAGTTCTTGAAATTCTTGTGGAAGCCCACAGATTGAAGGCTGATGAGTGTGATGAGGTGATATATCAGTTTGGACAGTTTTTGGATGAATGTGCAGGTAATCCTGACTTTGAAGATTTTGACCCTAGTGAATCCTCTTTAAGAGTCGACACACTGTTATATGAACACATGGCTGGTAATAAGCAACTGGCAAAAGCATGGGGGGTAGTTGAATTATTGCTGCTAATGTCTCATGGTCAAGCCACAGTTGAAAGAGGATTTTCTGTAAACAAAGAAGTGGCAGTTGAGAACCTGTCGGAAAGATCGTTCATTGCACAGAGGATTATTCATGATCATATTGAATCAGTTGGAGGCCTTGCCAATGTAAAAATCTCAAAGCAACTACTTATGGCATCTGCTGGAGCGCGACAGAAATATATTTCCTATCTAGAAGAGCAGAAGAGAATTAAAGTGTCCCAGGAAAACACGCTTAAAAGAAAGGCAGCAATGGATGGGATTGATGTGCTGAAGAAGAAAAAACGGCAAATTGAAACTGATATAGAGGCTCTTTTAAAGACTGCAGATGAATTTGCAGATAGGGCTGAAGATTCAAGAAACCTTACTTGGGTTGCCAAATCAAACAGTTTGCGAAGATCTGCCAAGGAAAAAAGGGCAGTCTTAAAGGACATTGAAGAGCAGTTGGAAGGAAAGCTCCAAGAGCTGAAAAATAATTAACCCCACTTTGAATCCCAAGATGTGAATATTAATTCTACTTAGTATCAGTCACGGATTTCTGATGTTACTTCTGAGATATTAAGAGTTCAATGAAAGAAGTTGATATTCTCTGTTTTCTTTGTTCTCATTTGTATGTCTGACAATGTGTTGAAATTGAAAGTAGAAATGAATCTTTTATACTTATGAGAGTGAAAGAGTTAAGGTGAATTTTGGAGTCCTGGAAAAATAATCTGAAGCCTGGAAAAGTCCTGGAAAAGTCCTGGAAAATTGTTTCTGAAAAAGGGTACGAACCCTGCAATAATTAACGGGCCCGTAAAGCTGTTGTTGTTTACATGCAAGGTAGAGGTTTCAATAGTTTTGCATCTAACATGATAAAAATATCAGTTAATGAAACAGAATGGAGTGGTTTACTAGCCAGAACCCACGTTCTGATTCTTTATATTTCGATTTGAAAATTTGATTTCGGGCCCGAAACGTTACCGGGGCTTTCGAGAAACGGGCCCCTGGCTACTTCAATTAGTAATGAATACATAGCTGTGAGATATTTGCAGAAGCGGAAGATGTTAAAAGTCTTAACCCTTCACTGTAAACATTAGATGATATTTAACGGACTACGAAAAATTACATAAAATGGCGTTCCTACCCGTTCACGAAGACGTAGAGCATATGCCATTCAGCGTAATACTTCCTCGCAATCTTTCATTCTTCGCTACGGTCATCGCTCGCTCATCTTCAAGTGCTAACAAAGCTTTTCTTCTTTTATCTTCTTTGTTTGCCGCTCTAGCCTTTCTCTTTCGCTTTCTTCTGTCGTTCTGCATT